>NW_019211458.1:36848366-37048782 GCF_002443255.2 Varroa destructor | reverse complement strand
GGCTACTCTAGCCAGGTATCAGAAATATGTGAAACTGAACAGTATAGCAAGGTATTTATTTAATTCCCTCATTGTTTGAGTCCACTACTTACAATGTACTCTCGCTTTTGGGTTTTTTTTTTGTTATCGAGTGAATAATAATCAGACCCCTAAATCAGGAAGTGGCAACTTGAGTTTAAAACTGCATTTATAGTCAGCGACCAGTATTGCGGAGTTTATCACTCAAACCTGTCAGGAAATGCAGTACACTTTGCCCTCCGCCGGCCTGTTGAGTACTGTCACCTAACTGGCGGAGAAAGCCACCTGAAAGACATATATATATATGTATGTAATAGATCAAGATTTTACTGCGGGGGCCAAAATTGATTGGCGCCTAATACATCTTAATGTTGTTGGTTGTATATGATGTATAGCGTTGTATGTAATGATGACATACACGACCGGTCAGCAGTCAGCTGATAATCATCGAACTGAAAGCGTAATATAATAGCGTTAATTTGTATGCATTCCGAAAATTAGTCAGAATCCCATCTGGCTCGTACTACAGATAGTCGTTAGTCATTGCTGACGTCGTGAAGATGACAGAAGATTAGTTCTTACGTTACTTAACCTGTGTCCATTTATATAGATGTGATATGCTGATGCTTTCGGCAGATGTACAAGTGTTGACAATGACCAATGAGATACGGTAAGTAGCTTTGGTTTAGAGTGTTCAATTATCCGTATCGGGTGATTAGGTTCGCTTAGATTATTTGAACCAGGTTAGGCTCTTTCGATTTTGTCCATGAATATTTTGTGGAGTTGTCTTCGTTGATTTACCGACGCAAACCTGTGCTATTTGCCCGGCGGTCGAATATCATCGGCGCCGTAGGAGCATGCTTGGCGAAGGCTTACACACACAGCCCTGCTTCGTAATTCTATTCGACGATATTAAATGATTTATGCCTCTTTTTTCCTTGGAGATAACTACAACCATTATGCATTCTCTCTACATCTGTAGAGTTCTCCTCTAATCTACGCAGGTGTTAAACAATACCATCCAAAAACGCACAGACAAGATCGCCTCTTTTATGTGTCAATTATAGATTTCTTCTAACTGGCATGTTTTCGGATTCGGCGGAGTGAAACTGACAACAAACACCTCAGCCGCTATAAAATGGTGATGCAAAGCCGTGATCCACCGAAAAACCCTCAGATAGTCAGCATCAGTGGTAGTAAAGCATTTGAATCTGGATCATTTCGCTTGAGGTTACTCCGGATATCTAGAAATAGATCTTACAAATTTCTTGTTTTGACTCGACAACTAGGTCTTAATGGCCTCTCGTATTGGAGCCAAACATATGAAGGATTTCGAAAGTTCCTAGAAATTTAGATTTGTTTCTCTTCGGTCTTCAGTTTCTCACGCTTGGCGCAACATTTATAAAAATTTGTTACCATTATAACGAATGGCCTACGATATGGTTGAGGTGCTTAAAGGAAAATGTGATCTGTCGGAAAACGTTCTGAGACCATTTATGCCAGGTAGTAAAGATCGGCCAGGATGGGCTCACATTTTTAATATGATCGCTAGAAATCTGTAATGAAAATTTATTTCAGAGCTCTCTATATAAAAATATATTAGTGGTTGCTTTTTAGTACTCATTAAGCTCTAACTTTCCGTTCCCGAAGTGCTGAGCCTTTATGAGCATACGTTGTAATTTTCATCCCGACGGAAATATGCCATTTCAATCTAAATTTATACTTAGCAGATCGTTCCTGAAGATGTATGTGGTGAACATGCTTGACTAAAAATCCTATACGACCTATAAGGTCAATATTTTCAGGTCAGCGACAGTAAAATGACACTCATCAAAAATATTTTACATTTCAATTGCTCAGGTTTGTTTTAGTTGGTCGATGATTAGGTAAGCATGTCCTGCGACAATCGTTGCTTCCCTGCAGAAAGAGTCATTGTTTCTGGACTGTAGCAGACAGCGAGGCCACCGTTTGCGTTAGCACGAGTGGTATTGTGACATTCAGCGTACAACTCCGGCAACGTAAAAGGCCCTCGCCGCAGTTCTTTTTCACAATACTTCTACTCGGTTCTGTCAAAGGCAAGGACAGGCGATCCTTACAATTTAATGTAAAAAAAAAAATTTTAAAATCTAGTTAGTCATAGCGCGTTGTTTTTTGAGCTGGGTTTTTTTTCTTAATTTTAATAGGCAAGCAAATTTTTTTTATGAAAACGACTCCATATACTTTGCCGATTCGATATTTCTTTATAACACCCGCAGAAGGCTGTAATTTTATTTTACCGATTTAGTGGCAGCAGCGAGTTTTTTTTATATGTAAATGTTTCGAATTTTACGTTCACTACCACTAATACGACCGGTGTGTCCTCGCACCTGGACCACCTCAAACAGATTATACACTACGCCATATGGAGGGCTTGTTTGTAGACAAAACTAGTCCAATTTATTTGTAATTCTACCACGATATGGATAGTTTTGTTTGAAATCTAATATTAAACCTGCGCTTTTTAGGCTTTGTTGATGTTGTCGTCTTATTTAAAATCTTGTAAATGAAATAATGTCATGTCCGGCAGCGTATGTTTGGAAAGAGGACATTGCGATTTTCTCTGCATAATTTCATCAGTACTGTCAGGCCAAGCCTCGGTCCTTTGTTAATCGAATTTCTATTTCTGCAGCATCGCATATATTGCCCGTCGAGGACTGCCGCTAACAGAACGAACATCTTGGTTCGCATAGCTCCTATTCGTAAAATTTAGCATATATATATGTTAATAATTAAGAACAGCTTCAGCTATGTTCCCATAAAGAACCTCAGCTACAGCCAGCATTCAAATAAAACTTCCCGATTGATTATCACATAATGAACTCGATATTGCCCGAATTTTATTTTGTGCTATGATTAGAACTCCCAATACATTTTATACTGTAACAAAGAGATCCATGCCTATGGTCAAGCTGTGAATATAACCACAAGATGTGCAGCCTCCCCGCCAAGCTTGATGAGTTCCCCCGAAATATCTTCTATCTATGGAGGTCCCATTTAGCCAAATTTTTTCGTTTTGAGCAGATGTAAAAGTACAACTATGCCATCAACTTAGCTTACCAAGAAGCTGATTTGGGTCAACGCTGGAAAGAGATTTCTGCGATCCCGCGCTTGAAGGTTGCGACACCGGTGATGTTGGCTGCTGTGATGCGTCGTCAACATCACCCGATTTTCTACCCTCGGGAATAAAACCCTCAAAACCTTCTAACCCAATAGGTGCGTCTGCCGGTGCAGGAGTTGCAGAGTCCACCGAATGTCCGCGCACTTTTCCGGGTTTCAACCTAGACTGAAACTGAAAGGTCAAGAGAAAATAAAAGTAAAGGGAAACAATGGCAGATAGAAACTTAAAGCTACGTAAAGCTTCCTAAGCGGTACCATATTGTTATAATAATGAGCCAACTATTAGAAATTACATGTGCGCTACGAAAAAACAAGTTTCCACTACACGACTAGTCATATGGCTATACAAGCGACTAGTCATATGGTTTTAAAAGGCCGAATCGGCTATATTCAAGGCTATTCGGTACGGTGCTTTATAAGCATCCATAGAGTTGGCTTATAACAAATAATAATCACTTGACGATTGTTAGACTAGCGCACATAAAGAGTACAAGTCGAGAGAAATTGCAAAAGCTCTAAGCCAAGGGATAGTCAGAAAACAAGAATTCAAGGTGATTGGTAGGCCAGAAAAACCCAACACCCCTGATCGTTAGCCATTCCTGCTCATAAACGTATTTTACTATAGCCAGTTTTAAGTTCACAACATCGCATCGCTTTCTATCCACGATACAATGGACGCAACGGAGTAAGCATGTATCGTTAGTTCGACACCGTTTATGCTTCTGTACTTAAAAATTTAATTTTTCAAAAGCGAATTGATTAAGTATCAGGTCACTGACAATGTACCGTAGATTAGGTCTAAGTTCCTGTAAGTTAACATACAAGATAAAACTATGGAAGCGTTTCGTTTACTCGAGCTGTTCATTCGTAAAATCTTCGTCAACTATAAACGTGTATGTGAAGACTCGTACTAGCTAAAACTACGTAAGGCAGATAACTTAGATTCGTAGAGTCCAATAAAAAAATTATTTATTTTGGCTCTTGACAAATCTGATAATAAAGATTGAGTTCCTATATTAAACTCTTACTGCAACAAAGGGTCCACTTTAAATAATTAAGTCTCACCTTAGACTTCGAGCTGTCATTAAAGTACCTGTCTATGTAATACATAGTTTGAAAGAAATTAAAGTATTTCTGAGGAATTCTCTGTATATATCGCTGAAAAGTATAGCTCACAGTAGGGTGTTTGCCAAGGCTCATCTAGTGGATACTTGTGAAAGTATGGTCGGATAATTGAGTTGTGACCTGGCAAAGGCACACCTGCTAAGATAATCTGTACACTATACCTTTCTTTACTGGGCAATTCTGCAGTGACCATGACTAACTAGAACTCAGGAATAAAATTACTTATATCATTACATTATTTGAAATGTATAGCGAGTAATATTTTCGATATCTGAATAAGTTAAAATCGAACACTCTACCTCCCTAGTTAATTTAGAAATCACCGCCTCAGAGTCTTCTGATTAATTGCGTGATATTCAAATTGATTGAAACCACACATGCTCATTTACTAACTATAGATTCATAAAGCTGATTGAAATATCTACAAATTTAAGGATTACCTGTTTTGCTAGGTTTTGAAGGAATGTAAGGTCCGGCGTCGATTCACCGAAGGGGCTACCCGCAATGTTACCTGGATCGGGAGAGGATGCGCCTCTGAAGAAAAATGATGATACTGTTAAATGCAGTGTTAATCATTCCTCACGGTGAAGTTGTTATAAGTTTCCACTCGGATACTTGTTGACTCTTCCCCCGCCGTTGGATAGATTGAAGAAATACATGAATAATAATGACTACTAAATGCGCAAGTAGAAAGATACCGAACTTATGATTTATGGTTGAATATTTTCTTACAATAAAAGTGTACCTAGTAAAATAAGAACATCGTCGCCATCCCTGCTCCCGAAGGCACAAGTCTCACAAATTATCCCGACCAACTTCAAAAAACGATATTAACGATACCATACAGAACATCAAACTACCAACTAAAATTCCTGAACAACCGGTGTTAAAGCTCTATGGTTCACAAGTGTTACTGAGCCTTTGTGTTCCCTCGAAATTATAATTTCCTAAATGTCATGTTCCCAAGTCTTTAATAGCTATTATTTCTTATCCAGACCAACGTCCCCCCGAAAAGTGTTGCCTGTCCTTTTGTAAGGCATGGTTTCTCCTGTTTATTTCCTGCTTTCTATTGCACAACAGTTTAGTTACCTGCGCTAATTGTTTTGTGACGCTACTTCAATTTTTCTAAAATGATTTTGTACCTGCGATAGCTAAAATGTTCTCAGTTAAATAGCTGTTTCAATCACTATCTCATAACATATCAAGTCATTCAGATAGGCCGAATTTTTCAAATTAGCGCGGCGTGAGCTTTCTGCGTTTTCTTTTTAAGGTTAATTGTAACTATTGCACATCCCGATCATTATTTTTTTTTAATTGCTCTTGGCATCATATGTATATGCATAGCAGAACACGCGCATAATACAACATGAATGTATACAGGACCATTTAAGAGCGAGCCAACGCGTTTATATGCGACAATGCTATCGACTATAGCGTGATTTGCTTGGTTGGCCGCAGTTACTTTGCCCTCGATCGTCGTAATCACGTCTCTCCGTAAAGAACAAGCAGACGACCCAATTTTTAGTAAATCTTTCGTGATTTACCGGCAAGTGTTTTCACACAAACAGCAGCCCATATGACATACAATGTACAATATTTATATCAAAGAGGGACGGCGTCGTCCCTAGTAGGAGCCCACGTAAATTCTCAATCGTTGCGACGGCCAGCATAGTTTTCAGCAACTTTAGAGTGTTTTGCTAATTAAAGGATAGCCCACTTAATGACAACGTTATTTACGAGTAGCAGTGAGCTCTACGTCGCCTGCCGTCGAACCAAGGTGAAGACAATGTCGTCTGCATCTACTGATTTTGCATTTATGAAAATGTTTGTTTCGCGATGGATCCGTTCTTCTTTTTTGGTCGTTTTGGCATATTTTGGCAATTATCTGAATAATATCGTCGTACATGCTGCTACTTTCCATTGTACTTTTTGAGGGATGACTGGTTATTTGTGGTGGCGCTATTGCCTTTTTGTCGCAGAAAAGCACCATAGACGAATTTTTGTCGCTTGACGTAGAAAAGCAGACGAAGCCATCTTCACAGTAGTCAAAGAGCCAGCCTATGAAATAATGGAGAAAAACAATTTAAGAGCAAAATATACTTGTGAGAGCACATGTAAGCAAGCCCATGACAGTTAAAGAGAAACATTCCGCTTCGTGTACCCACTGAACTTCGCTCAGGTCAAGCTTCTTCGCTCACACCTCAAAGGGCATCAAGACAGTTCGGTGCACGCAGCAAAGCCCCATGAAGGAGGGCAATACACTAAATAGAAGCCATGCATTTATCTCGAAGAAAAGTGTAGTCTTGCTTTTGCATCATATGAAAAGTCCCATACGCCTAAGGGCGAAACCCGCCACGATGATCAATAAAGACTAACTTCGTATCGCAACAAGTCATGTCATGGCCTCCATCCGCGCCGCAGACAACATCACAGTTGAGGCGCAGGTAGCAAAAAGCAGAATGTCAAAAGGAGCGTCGTACGCTGTACAACACCAAACACTGCCTCGAGTGGGTTTTTTTCGAAGAACCGTGGCGTAACTTCCTGCGTTTGGCGACAATGAAGGCCGGCTCATTATTGCAGTTAACAATATAAGCGAAAGGAACGGTGTTACTGGACAAGGATGTAAGAGCTGCGGGTAATCGAATAGATAAAATACTTTACGAATGTACTATGTTTCTTCGGCTTGTCTTTATCGTCAATACAACAACACAAAAGCGACTGTCGGTGGGAACGATCATGTTTATTGAGAAAGGTTAACGTTTCTGGAGAACGTCACAGCGCACTTCAACATCTACAAAATAACGAAATGCAGCGTAACGCACTGACTACTACTTCTCTCTTTATACTAGCTTACTATTGGAAGAGACGAATCAAATTATTAGGTATAAATTACCCTATCTTGTCGTTCTGCTTCTGCAATGACAATGCAACTAGATACGGCCGATGAGCTCCGATGACAAATAAATCCAATCCATAAACTAAACGCCATAAAACGCGTACCATCTCGATGTCTTATCGGTACCTCAATAAAAAAAAATTTGGGGTTACGACTACATTGCATTCTTATGCGTTATCACTCTACAATATATATATATATATATATAACATTGCTTATACACTGTAACGTGTGTGTCAGTATGTAATTTATGCTGGCATGTTTGGAATACTACAGCGCAAAGAATTTGCTAGTTTCAAATCCCGAGGACAAAATGTTTTCGTCTGTCTGTGTTGCACGCATAAACATTGTTTCAGACGGCTGCTCCCCACACCTAAGAAAAGATGTCTATGCCCAGTTCCGAACTTCTCATGCCTTTTAGCTTAATAAGTATACCTATACGTCATGCGCTATAACGTAAGACTGTACATCGTATCATCACATGCGAAAAATATACGTGTGCCCATTAGTTATAGTTTGAGATAACGCGTTTCGAATAGTTTCGTGTACTAAATTTTCAGCCCTCGTATTACTCAGTGGAAATAAAAAATTGCACCGGGACTATATAGATAGTCCTGGCATGAGGTTACAGCCCATGTGGGTAGCTTTAGTTCAATATACGTATACAGTGATTCAGAATTCACTTAGTATAATCAATATGTTCTGTCTACAATAAATGTCTTCAGGGTAACGGAAGTCACCGTTGTTAGAAAGTGACTTCATTTCATCATTGATATGTATTATAATAGCTAAAGGCGATGGCTGCACTGTATTATAAAGGACACTTGGGGGCAATGGTGCTTACCTTTAGTACCTAGGTTTCATGGATAGACCATGACCCGAATAAATAACACGACCTAAATTAGGAGACAACGGAGTCTTTTTACAGTATTTTTGTTAGTCATAAGGGACCTCTAAGAGCTTATCCTACTTTCTAGTGTTTCGTAAAAAATCAGAGACGAAAGCTTAAGACGGACAGATTATAAGCAAAGGCTGAAATAGCTAACGTGTGTGATCCTTTAGCCGGTTTTTCCAGTCAACTCAGCGAATTTACAGGGAAAATTCTCATCCGTAATAGGAGAATTACAGGAAGAGGGCAAACAGCATTCGGAATGTCGCTACTATGGCCATTCTAAACCGCGGTGTTAGACTGTCGTCAAATAGTCCGTGTCTGTTAGGAAAGTATTACCCTTTGATAACTAATAGATGTTTTCATATAAAGATACTATGAAAAAAAACTGTGTATGTTTTCAAAAAGGATTACGGTGTTAGCCAAGCAACTGTTTACCATGGCATCATTCATCTATGCAGTAGCCTGGGCAGTATGAGTGAATATAGCTGGACGAATCAGCAAAAGGTTTGCACCTACTAGGAAATACATTTAATAATATAAGATATTGATTCATCTATATCTACTTACACTACATAGTTTGCATTCAATGACCGAGTGCTCGAAATGGGAGAAAACAGACGAATTGCACGAAAACACTGAATAAACGATTGATTGTTCTGGTAAGAAATTGGGTTTTTACATTAGTTATTATATCGCATTAAATTGATGGCCTTTTGCTTGAAGCGGAACTACGCCCAATTTTAAATCTATACCTGTTCACGTGCCTATGAGTTTAGTGGGCACACCTACACCATCACGGGGAGTTAAGCATTTAGACGTTGTGCAGGAAAAGCTCCATTGATATGCTTTAAATAAAGCTATTACTAGGGAAAGGATAGGCAAAGAAGAACAGGGGAATCCAAACTGGCGCTGTTTATGATGTATATCTAAATAGGTATTTGTCAATGTAGAAGTATAACGAAACCATTTGATACCTATTTTGTAGCTGCTTGAGCTGGTTAATGAAGGTCTCTAGAAGCAGAGGTCCCGTTGAGCCTTGACTGCCGCCCGGCCCGCCATTTTCGTCTCCACCTTAAAATTAAGGACAGCAAATAATGATCATGCAAAATCTTCTTAGCGAGTTTATTCATTTAAGCCGTGTAATGTATATATTCTGGCCTAACAGGGTGTTAGACCAGGGATCTCTTTATAACTCAGTCAGAGTATTAGCCGGTCAAAGCACCTTAGCGAGATCTAGTTCATAAAGTTTAGTTCTATGATTAAATGTTTACAGCGTCGTCATCTGCTTAAGAGTATACCGAAGCTTACTTCGGGTAGTTTTTTCTTCTACGAGATACGTGCCTTTATTTAAGAAGCGACAAAGAGCTGCAATTCAAAAGACATTTACTTCGCTTAGTTCCTCAGAATAGCAATGAAGATCAAATAAGAACTCGCATGGTTTGTCCGAGAGTACAAAGTAGATGGAACGACGAGAGAAATAGCTGAGCATAGCGCGCCGATTCTATCTGTAATGTACTTTGCATAGTCCTATATACTTATATAACTGAACATAGCTAATTCATGCATTTTGAAACGCAATTGTGATGTTGCAGGTGACGCTCATGTGACGAAAAATATGACGGGTTTAGTATCACTATACAGAATAACACAATTCTGTATATACAGTTCGGTTGAAAGGGGAACGAAATGCATGCGCTCGTGCAGTTGATGTAAGCTTCTATTAAAATATTTTCTATATGAGCGTGCATTGGGTACGGCTTTTTTTGTCAGGAAAGAGGTTGTGAAAGCTGTAAAGTTCTTTATAATAAGGCATGTCCTGATCACCGCACTTTTTTCCAATCGTCAGATGAGGAAAACGCAGGGCAGAATCTAGATGGTTCAGTTTATCGTCTATGGGCAAACGTGCTTGAATTTGCTAACTGCCTATCTAGCATAAGGCTCTCGAAACGTTTGCAGTTTAGCCTCCGTACGATCAGAATTAGCCATCAATTTAAAACCATAGTGTGGGTAAAGCCCACAAAAGAACCCGACGAGAAACCCTCTATATTTGTGCAATCTCGTATACGGGATCTTCCACTCAGAATACTAGAAATTCAGCATAATATCTAATATGGGTGACGGTTTCACAAGTAGCATAGACCTCGAATATACCGACGATTATATTGGTCTTCGAGGCCGAAATCGCCTTATCCAAATAAAGTCAGCATTGCCCATCACTGCATAGCTTGCGTATTTTCAATCTAGTAATGCGTCTTGTTGGGATTCAGCTCTTGCGAGTTTTCGCAGCTTACGTCAAGGACATACATAGTAAACACATTGCTGTGTCTTCAGTGAAGGACCTTCCAAGAAGATATATACATTAATTAGTTACAAAACGTTCTGGAGGCCGATAGATACTAGACAGGCACTAACCGATTAAATATGTTAGTTGAATTGGCGACACTGAGCCACACTTTAGGCGGCATTGTATTGGAACAACTCCCGTCGAAGCATCATCTTTTATACTGATTGTTAAATAAGCGCGAGAAAACTAGGCACACCTTTGCGTAGCATTTCTGCATAGTTAAGACTTGCTTAACGTATACGACTATGTTGAGACCGAGCCGTTTGCATCATACCGTTTTCCCGTCAGGTCAAAGATAATCAGAGCTGTTATAGATATTACTGGAACTGCTTTAGCAATACCGCAAACGGGCAAGCTTTTCTCTGTTAACGAGAAGAATTACTGAAAGAATAATCGTTCTAATCTAAAGTATCTAAGTTGACAAAAATAAGATGCAAGCCAAACGAATCTCACAATGCTACTGTCATTAGGTATTAGTTTAGCCGTGTGGGCTGGTTCGATTAACTGTGACTCTGCACACTTTATTTGGATACTCTGAAAAGAACTAACCAAGGGGGCATAGTAGACCTGCAATCGTTGGATGAATGACCTCTTCGTTGGATGAAAGAACAACGCCTTTGGATTAAGGCCGTACTGAATCACTGAGACGGATACGTACACAACAGTTACATTTGGAGGGATGTGTGATTCGATTGATACGTGTTTGATTGCGGCACGCAGATCACAGGTACGCGTTAATAATGACTGATAGAAGAGTTAGCATTGGGGCATCGAGATTGTCCAATGATGAATATATTCAATAATAACGGTCATTATCGTTTTTTGTAAAAATAATAAATTACTCATACATCTATTTCCTTTGCCATTTCGATTATGAGCCTACTTTTTTTCTATTCCCCTCCCCTCCCGCCCTCTTGGCCCTGTCCGCATTACCTTGTCTGCCCTGAATTTGCTGGAGAACATTTTTGAAACCCTCAAGTAAATTTGTCGGGTCAGGCATTGAAGGCGAGGGGCTAGCGGGCGTTCTGCCACCATTAGCACGCCCTTCAATCTGAAAATTCACACAGTCTTTATAATCGTGACACTGCCTTCTACACATGACTAAATAATCTGAATAATATGACTAAATAATAAATATCAAGAATAGCGAAGCAAACGACACGTAGATTCCTGTTTTTGAACGTATGTGAAATGCGGAGCACCGTCGCATCTCATTATCAATAAGCAATAGTATTAAATAGCACTCGGCTCGCACAGCCGGTATTGGAGGACTCAATGGAATAGCTAGTTTCAGTACGTACAAGATAGGCAATGTATAATAAACATGTATATTCTACACTGGGAAAAGAAGCCAGCACACGAGTGTTATATAATATATTGCTCATAATGTGCATATGGCAAGACATGCTTTGGGCGAGAAGCGTCAACTTGAATCAGATGCCCTTCGAAATTTCAGCAGAAGCAGCCTTGTAGATAATTCGCTCTCACACAATCGGTAATTGCTTATATATCTTTTTGCCTAGGATCGTATCGTCTCAGACATCTTGTTGAATGAGAACGTATGACTCACCTCCTGTGGTGTCCTACGTCCTAAAAAGGCACGCACAAGTCCCTCGAGAAATTCTGGTTTTGGAGTTGTAGTCGTAGTAGTTGTCGTAGTAGTTGATACTAACTGTTGTTTTAGTCCGAAACGAACAGATCGTTTTATTTCAGTGTATTGATTTGTACTCAGTAAGTGTACATAATGAAATTGACCAATGATAGATTAAGCAACCAATGCCTCGACTAACCTATTCATACATGTGTTATATCTCATGGATTATTATACAAAATATATTGTGGAGACTATTTACCAGTAAAAGGATCAAGAAAAGCTGAGGAACTTCAGCAGGAAACTTCGATCATCGCAAAAACCGATAGTAAGACATAAACCGTAATCTTAACACAATTGAAATACGCGTCGTCGCCAATACCAACTGTGCTCGTTCTGTCCACTCGTAGAAACCGAAACTTCGAGTGAGAGCAGTTCTGGTGCATTAATGAATTCAGAGATGAATCTGTTTACCCTTTCGAAAATTTGGGAAAAATCACCCGGTTCTAGTAGTTTTTAGAGAAATGTTAGTTAGATTTAAGCGCTAAGCTGTAGTACATTGATGACCTTGTCTGTATCAGCCATTAGAAAGAGCGATTTTTTTCTAACCACCATATATCTAAGAGACGTACCTCTAATACTCCTTGGAACACATGCAAGTCCGAAAAGGACTATGGCGTAACGTACCGTATCACTAGTTTCAGACCAAAACTGTATACCCGTTGATTTTAATGGAATAAGAAACAAAAATAGCGTAAACATCCCACCTGTTTGACCACAGCGTCGAAAATGGCCCGTCCAGATCCATTATCGTTGTTAGATAGCTGGCGAAGAATCCCACCGATAAACGAATTGTCGGCCGGTGAAGGTGTTGTTGGAGCATCTGGACTTAGCTAGGATTCGTGATTAGGAACGCATTGTGGACTCTGCGTATGTACACCTAGTTACTAGTTAGGCTAGTAGTTAGTCGTGTAAATTTACTTAACGGTTACTTAATGAAGAGTGTTTATCTATTAACATATTGCTTTTGTCTACAAGTGAAACGTTGTAGATCATTAGATCGAAGACAAAGCAAACAAATTGATTAATTCGTAATATTAACCATTTCTATTTTAGCAGAGTAGGTATTTTTAAATTAGGAGAAGACGAATCTATGAACACGAAGAAAAAGATATTATCAGATTGCGTCTTAACAAAAGCGTCAGTTCAGGTTCATCTACCTGATTCACGATCGTGTCTACAAGGGCTGAGCTGTCCAAAGAAGATTTACTGCCCGAACCGGCATTTCCCGCAATCGCCTTGAGTGCAGCATCAAAAATGGATGTGTCCGATACCGACCCAGTTCCGCCGCTCGCATTGATCCTTGCTCGAACCTGCACATAAAACGTGTAATATAAAAGTAGCAACAGCAGTTTATTTATAACCTAATATGTTATACTATAATATATATACTACTAATCCTAAGACGAAATAGATTTTAAGCGATAGATTACAGGTAGTGATCATATCTAACATAATTGAAGATGGCAACATTAGCAAGCAGACTGTTAACATCGTTCATATATCTGCGCTACAGATGACCCTATAATAGCCAAGAAGTATTTTTTAAAGCTAGGAAATAAGTTTTTTAAAAGCTGGAAGTATTTCTACTGATTTTATCGTACATCCAGAAGCAAACGGGATCTACCAAAACATCGAACAAAACATGCTTGATAACATTGGACGGCCTATTTCCAAGCTCTGTACTCTACTCCACTTTTTGGTCAAAGGTATGATAATACGGAGTGGTTGCAGATGTCGGACTAAAAAGAGTCGTCTATAACCATCTATATGCACTTGGGCCTACGGTAACCATTATGACATTTTCAATTACCACTAAGCTATTTTTTGAAAAATCGCTTTACGCAATCTTTGAATAATCGCATACGGCCGTTTTCAGTCGAAGTTTTCCGTTACATCCTCAACGGACGGTAGTCTCTCGAAAGCGTCTTTGTACAAAGAGAATGCCTCACGGAAGGAACATTCCTTGTACTGAATCACTTTTGTACTTCCTTTAACGTAACCGACGCAACTTTGAGATTACTTTGGTGATATACGGTATTTGTGCGCTAATTTGACTTCTTTTGGTGCTGCTTGGCCCTTTCCACCAGGAGCGACTCCTTCTTAGATTAGGGCATGCTAAGTTTCCTAGTTTTCTAGCATGCTTGCCATCATATTATTACCTATAACGTGACGTATATAACCTAGTGACGTAAATTTTTTCACAATAAATCACGGCTGTATTATAACGCTTTTATTTTACTGTTGGCCTTCTCCGTGAAGGTACTGTTGAATGTCATATCGACTTCTTTCAGAAAAATTGATTTGATTCCGCAATAGTGAGGCAGGCATTTCAATAAAAGAAAAAATGGGAAGGTCTAGCTGAAACAAGGACTATTAGGCAGCTATGCTTTAGGCCCTATTGGTCGATAGCCCAGCATTTACCACCTGTTGAGCCGTGCGCTCGAAGTACGATTTTACGATGCGCTGATCATAAACCCGAGCTTATTTCTCAAGTGGATAGTACTGAGATGTATCGTATACCGATTCTAAGCAGACTGTCTATTTCATGTAGTGTTACATATTAAATATAAGGTAATCAACTAACTGTAGTTAAGAATTTGACCAATAAGAAGATTGCTTCGATCGATATGCCTTTTGTTCTCGTCATTGAGAAACTTTGCACCTGAAGATTTTCCCTTTTCATATGGCTAGTAGTATAATCATCCACATCTAATTCAAACATGTACGAAGGTATCAACTGATAGGGTCAGATGTGCGTTATGCTCCTAAGCGTCATAACCAAATGGCTAAGATGAGACGCGTTTTTGTAAGGGATATTTTTTTTACTGGACTACTAGGTCTTGTTAAGGCTCGGACATTTAGACGAACTAAGGGGTGCCTCTTCCAAGCAATGTTTATTGGACCTCTTATCTTACTTAAAGTCAAGTACTTAGACGGGTAACAGCATCATGTACATGATGAGTGGAGGAAAATTCCGTTACACGACTTCAGTTTGTAATCTTTTGATCAGTTTGGTAGACTGAAATGATGCGAAGAATCACGTTTATCATATCACGTAATATCAGAGTACACAGGTACATCTATATTACCTATATCTATATCTATACATCTATATTAATATTGAATAGAATATTAAGGTTGTAACACTTATAGTTCTGACTGGGCTTTAATAGTCTACCTTTGTCTACCTAGCATCGATGACTGACCAACCTGTCGTATCGTCTGATCAAGAACGTCTGATCCTGTACTCTGTCCGCTGCCTGCGGCAACTCGAGCAGTCTGAATAACTTGTCTCAACCTATGACCAACCATAACAAATAACAATAGAGGGCAGTTACAGCATAAGCTTAGTCGCTTTGAAGCTATAGGCTTCTATATGTTCTATAGGCTATAGGGCTTCACGCGTGTGACTGTGCCTGCAGACGCCATGTATTCGAAATTTTGCAGATCCTAACGGACGATTTGAAGTTAAACGAATCTGCATCGTCATTGGCCCTAACTTAAAAACAATTCTCCACAGATGGTGAGGAGTCAGGTAGCATGGCATTTTTAGCACGTCAGGTGGCCGTGATATTTTTGTAACCTTGACACGAAGCTTAATGCGCATCGGACTTTGTCATGAGTGGTCTAAACAACGTTTCTAAGACGACATCTACGTTTAGCGATCGTTGATTTTCCATATTTCGCCAGAACATGTGTCAGAAATGAATAGAACGACTGCACACGGTTAAAAACGAAACAAATAATAATTACACACTTTTATGCAACAAATAAGCTTTTGTTGTTCAGTGATGTTTCTGTTTAGTAATCGTGTATACGCGTTTTGCACACTTCAGTTTATAGTCGCACGACCAATATTGAGTCGACCAGATATGGTAAAAAGCTTTCCATATAAATCGACGAGTGTGTCTTCTTTGATCAAAGAAGTGAAGTGGTATGTTAAAATCTATCGCTAAAAATAGTCATTTTAAATGCTATCCGCTTTGTGTTATAAAAAAGCACTGTATAAGCGGAAAAATGATCCGCGCATGCTATACCGATGTTGAAAGTTGGAGACGTTTGCTAGATCTTCTTCATTGGCACCTTTCTTTTGAGCTTTCTCCGCAACGTCGGAAAGCAGCATTAGCTCTTCAAGAGAAAACGAAGTCTTCGGTGAGCTTGACCTTAGTAGCTCCTGATCACCTGATACTGAACAATTTTGAGAAAATTACTGCTTGCCTTAACTCGAAAACATTTGCAAAACAATAGCGGCGTTCCCTATGACAAAATAATACTATCTGTTCTGTTCGACGACAGTCAGTCCTACGGAAAAAAAAGGGTTCCGATAAACCTGTAGACATTGTACTTCTTGAGATAATTCTGCATGAAGCCGTTTTCGCTAAATGAAAGACGAGAAGAAAATAATCCAAATTGCCTATTAGCGTAAATGCACGTATTTTTATTACGTGTGTAAACGATACGCATATGAGTCTTTACACACCCAGTCGGTTAAGGCCACTAAACAGGAGCGCAAAAATAGCGGGAACGACTATCGGCAGCTTGCGATGAAGTCCCATAGTTGCCATCTGAAATGATTGATAAAAGACAATTTTACGCAGTCATTCCGTTGCATTTGCAAGCTAAACCACCCAGCAGTCGCTGACAGAATGAGCTACAAGACTTACTTTTATGAATGCGCAAAAAAACAAACTTGTGTCGCAGATGAGCATTTTTGTGTCTCTGTTAATGGATCGTTCAATTTTACTAGTCTTTCGTATATAATAATACAATTATACAGCGTTGGAGCACAGAACTGGTTTTCTAAGCTTAAGTGTGGATGTATGCTTGAGTGCACACACATCATGGCGTTTATAAGAAAAAAATATAAGCGTAAATGCGTCGAATTCGGCAATCGTAAGACACCAAGAAACTTAAACAGATGATACGAGTGTACCTCAGATTTGAAGCGTCGCTTTCGACTGTAACGAGCTTCGTGTGATATAAGTCTTCTCAATAGTTATACAAACATCCGCATATGATTTTAGCATATGCGGATGTTTATATATATATATATATTGACACAAAAGAAACTAGCCAGTGTGGGTCTCAAGATCATTCTCATACCGATTTAGCCCCTTAGCAGTGATAGAGTTTAATTTCACATAAGCTTGTCATAGGAACTGCTATAGCATTGAAACAAAAAAAAAACAGCCTCTGTCTGAGCCCTTGAGATACTGATTCGAAAATAACAATCAGTTGATTATCGGACATAAGCAAGACAACAAGCCTTATTCCTACGGAAAGCTTTGCGTTTATGCACGAACACGTTTATATTTCTAACAGATTCGCCATTAGTCGTAAGTGTTACTAAACAGTGTCAAACGCTTAATTTGTCTTATACAAGAATCATATTTGCCCATTTAAAATCCCGTCCTTCATTCCAAGAGAAACAACAAAATCCACCCAGGAGAGGTCTTCAAGAGTTCAATAAATTAGTGAGCCTAAATATGTCCGAAAGACATGAAGTCAACAAGGAATATTTGTTCATATGGTTCAGTCTGTTTTATCGATATAATCCACTGTGCACGCCTCGTATATCTGTATCATTCGTGTCATAAGCGGCCTATGTGCTACTGTGGCCTGAGACAAGCACGTCGTTCAGCACCTACATTCACAAATTGTAAAAAGTAGTCTTACATATTAATGCAGCTGCCAATCGGTCAACAAGATTCTAATTTAATTCTTCAAAATATGCCTATATCAGTGACGCTAGTAGCACTCGTAGGTGTTGTCGTATTGTAACATATATTAGTACATACGAATGGATGTTCCAAAGAAATGACGACGAACTCTACGCGAGCGAAGCTCCGTTTTCACACCAACTGCGTCTACGATAGTGGCGATTGTAACGCACGTACGAGCAGCTAGCAAGTGCGATCTTGATTTTCTTTTTCGCCATAGAGAAGTTGAGACAAATTAGAAAGACGGGGAGGGATGCCATGACAAAAAGAAACCTTCCCTTGACAAGCGGTTAAAGGAAATGGCTTTCCTCTCGCCTTTCGCAGTTTTTTTTTCAGTGTGACCAGCGTCAAACAGTTGTCAAACTAGCAAACAATAACAGCAAACGCTGCTGCAGCAGCAGTAGCAGCGACTTACCGGCCAATGGGTGCTAATGATGTTTGTCTTGATTTTTCGCCAAAGTCCATATCGGTTGTTGTCATCCCCAGTGGAGACATACAGAGCTCTAAACGGCCTTAGCCGATTGTTTCAGGTATATCGGCCCATCGATAAGCTCTACGTTTTGTCCGTGTGCAGGAAGATTGTTTTTTTTGCATGTAAACGCTAGGCTTAATGGTATTCGAGAGGGAGAACATTCAAAATGGGGATTTTGCTTCATTAGCGGTTTTTAGTCTTGGAAATCCTTCGTCCATTGCTTTCGTGAATTTTTATGAAACAGAATATAATTGGATGTACATGTCTTTTGTAGCGCATCAACTAGGCCCAATGCGTAGATTTTTTCGTAAAATTCATATGGAGTACCTGTTTATTTAATAGATTAGCACTCTAGACAACGGCTAATCAACAGCTTCCGCTTTCGACTTGACTATGAACCCATTCCGACGATAGATTCGTGTGTCGCGTAAGGCTTCAACCCGAGAGCGATTGCTTTTATTCTTCGATTATTACCAACCCTCAATATGCCATAATGCTGTTTTCGCTTAGTTACAGAGAGACACCGTTAAGAACAGCATTCTTTTCTAAACTACATACTATGCATAGAATTTTCCTTGGCATTCGCTGCCATTTTATAAATCAAAGCTTCTGTTTATTAATCGATTTGAAAGTACGTTACGCAATTCTGTTGCATTATTGATATTTTCCCTTTAATTGATCCCCTGCTCAAGCAACGACAAATTGGCACGAGCTCGTCATACTCTGCGCCAAGGATATAGTTTTAATTGAAATAGGTCTAACAACAGATCCATGCAGCTCGTCCATCCTCGCGTTTACCCTAAACGTCTGTCCTTCGCAAGCGCAGATGATTGCAGGAGCCCGCTTCGCGGACAACACTGATTAGCGACCTTGGTGTCGCTAACGGCCTTCAGCTACAATATTTTTTGGAATATTTTAGTATGATTGTTATCGCTGTTGTTTATGGGATTGCCTGTGACAATTTTCCCCTTCCGACACCCTGGTCACAACGGAATAGAATCCACACCATAAAACTTTTCTAATGATTTTTTCGTCGACTTCTAGTCCAGCTGGTAGGCCTGATTTGTCGTGCTCTATTATGTGATTAATGAGACGTATTTGCATTTAGTTCCTATTATTTTGAAAACCGTCTAAAGGTGTTTGTGATCTTTGTGCATCTTTGCCTATTCTAACGTTTGCACTGTATTTTGAGAAATCAATACGACCTTATCAGATCCACGCGCCTGCTTATTCTAATTGGAGCCGACGTTGCCGACGGCTAAAACTGCCAAATCGCTGAAAGCCCTATTACCTGTGGTGTGTAAATATTGAATATATTACAGGTAAGGAGTGTGATATTGTATGGTGGTTAATGAAATGATGCTCATTTTTGCTAGCGGCAACAATGGGTAGGCACATTAATCTTCGTGATAATGAACTTGGAAGACCTCTCAAAGCTCCGTAACAAAACTCAGTCGCCTGGTAGTTATCGTTCACAAAGGATGAACATGAACACGACGTTGCTAAGAGTGGCTACGTTCAACGTACGTAAGACCTGTACCCAGTTCCAATGATAGGATCCAGCTGAATTTCCTTATCCTTTTCTTGTGGTGCAATAGAGAATTTGCCTAGTCTTAAACTTAATCTATTTTAGCTTTAGTGAACAAACGAATTGACAACCTTTTCTCTTTTCTATTATACCTCTCGTATACGTTTAGTGAATTTACAAAAGCACATTCTTCCTGTAGTCGGTAAGATAATGATCGGTACTGCTAGCACTGAACTATAATTAGACGTTTGTTATAATTTTGTGCGCCTTAACAACAAATAAACATTGATAATATCTCTATGTTCGTATATGTTGCAGTATAAACCGTTTCAGTTCTTCAACGAAACCGGCAATGGCGCTCAGGTTGGAGGCTTCTATGGAAACATTTTGAATGCGCTCGGTTCATCATTGAAATTCGAGTTCGTGTGCTCTTTTTATATTCGATCTACAAAATGTATGGACGCAATCGCATAGGGTAACGGGAGTATTAGAAAATAAATTTAAATTTGCAAAAATTTAATTTGCCCGACTAGTCGAAATCAGCCGGACAAATTTAAATCGCTTTTTTCACTTCTGCTAGAAACGCTCTTTTTGGATCTGCGTGATGTATATATGGCATTAGATCTGGTAAGTACGTAGATGCACCTGTAGCTAGACCTAAACATCGAATTATAATTTTCTACCACTTGACATTTTTATGCAAAACTATATTCTAACAAATTATTTTCTTAGTAGTGAACTTCTTAGCGGCAAAAAAGAACCTTTCAATCTGGACGCCCGTATTCTGGTCCTTAAGTAACCAAACTAACAAATAAAACGAACATCACGTAAAAAAAAAGAGCTATGTTACGATTCTTAACGGAGCCTCCAAACACACTCATATAAAGTGGACATTCTCGACGAATACTACTTCCAGGCTAAACATACGAAGGACCAGAAAGTATTATATGGACCCATTGAACCTCTAATACCTTCCTCGTAAGCTGTGCACCGATGTTTATCTGAAGCGATAACTAACGTTGATTGATTTCGGGCGCTTCTTTGGTAACTGCATTCACTACTCCGTTGTGCAATGATAATACAACAAAACCCAACCCTTAAATGGAACGTTGTGTTTTAGTCAGTCGATAGGTATTTCGAAATTAAAGACTATTATTGCCGACCAAGGAGGCTAGTTTTAAAAGTGTTTTGCCTTAGACAGTGGACAGCGTGTACGGCAGTCGGACTCACCATACATGGTGTCAAGCTGAAATCACTTGAACTTATAGGCACGTATCGGGCAGGTGAAGTACCATTTGTATACGAACGTTGAACATAACCAAGTTGTGCTAGAATCGTAATACAGTGGACGTTTGTCCCGTGGGTACGTAGTCGACCCTCTAACGTAGATTAACTTCTTTTAAAACGGTTCCAGGTGAATGAAACGTACAAATATATACAAAAACACACGGCACAAGTATACATATATTCAAATTGCGCGAGTATTTGTGAAAATAACATACTTGTCATTAATTCTAACCACTGGAGATCTTAATAAAGATATCATCTTAAACATAACGTCGGCAAGAACAAGTTATATCGAAATTTAATTTGTCTCTACTTCTCTGTATTTTGACAGGTTCGATATTCTAGATTGCGGCACCTGGGGCGAACGGCTCCCAAACGGATCATGGACAGGAGCATTTGGAGCAATTCATGTTAAGGTAAACTATGTCCAGTTTGCTCCTACACCACAATTTAGGCAGTTTCGCACGGAGATCGATTGTCATTTTGCTTCAACCACTTGACATTCGCATGTGATCAACAGATAAGCGCCCATTTCTTTCATTTGATCCACCTTTGGCCAACCGAAAGGCCAAATATAAGCAGGTCTCTATTTACCATCTAACGGATACCGGCACGAGTTCTGTACAAGCGCGTGTATTCACAACCGACCGCATCGTGCCTCGATCTGCATTCAAACCGGAAACATACCACGCAAAAGGTGAAACTGGTCTGGTTTCCATTCAGCGTTGTAGGGGTTTATGTTTGCTAAAAGTTCTTTGATAAAGAACGCGTTTATTCTATTCACATTGAACCATACGTTTGGCTTAAACGGCATATATCAGTTTGTATGCTAAAATACCTTTTGAATGATATAGCGAAAATTTGCCATATCATATTAACATGTATTTTTGCTATTGACCGACCAAACGTTGCCGCTTAAACAGTGACTACGCCCTATATTTGGTCAATTTGACGCCATTGATCGCCTTCGCCCCATATCTTTCTAGTAGCTCACATGATTAATCTGTTCAAATGAAAAACGTTTGCCTCCAAAGAACGAGGATACGCCCTCCAGGCAACTTTGAAACTTGAAATTTACATTAAGCAACCATCGCGTTAATTTAGGTAAGATACAATTGGACCTACATAAACTGTGTACAAACAATACATGAGTAATCGCCTGTACATGTATTCATAGTATAATTCAGATTCTTCCGTGTTACGCTTACGTTCATATATCTTACGATAATCGTATATATTCTAGGAGGCGGATATAACGTTGTGTCCAACAAACCCATCAGCGGAATACCTACCGTTCGCGGTGCAATCGCCTGGCCTTCATCCAACTGAGCTCATCGTTCTCGCCGGCAGATTATCGCGCTTTGAGAATAATGCATTTGCGATTATTACGACTTTTTCACTACCGGTACGGAAATCGTGAAGAGCTACATTTTGAAGCCCGCCTCTAGCGTATTCATAAACAGCAGAAGCCCAACAATAAGCATGTCTGAGCAGGCAATCATGATGAAGACTCCTACATAAGGCAATATTTTCTTTACGTAGTCTTGGCTCACCCTCAAAAATAATCATAACAGAATTACTGTCGACTCAAGCTTCACCAACGACATGCACTGCACGACAATTTAGATTAAATCAAGGGCAAATAGTAAAGCTATGCATGCGATATTCGTCACTGCTGTATTGATTAAAAAGACGAATAATAATAATAATCGTACAAGTAATAACAATAAACGAGACAACTACCGTGACACGTGAAAATGCCCCACTCTACAACTTTCTTTTTTACCCAAATGCAAATTTCCGCCGTGTGCTTAATGTTCCTATGCAGATAATTTCCATACCTATTTGCCACTGTAAAACGCTTCATTTATTACCGCCTACTTATTACAGAGCCGCACTATTTCAGCTACAAAAAAAACTGCCATTATTATTATTAATTTTCCAATGAAACGTATCAGGTTTAGAAATCACAAAATACAACCAATTATGTAACCAGCCAGCCGAGTTTTATCGGGTAGAAAAATTCGAACGCAGCTGACTAGCGTCTCCAGAAGCAGTAAATTTCCTCGTTTTCCTTTTCCTTATTCAGTCTGCATTCTTAATCCATTATATACACGAGCGTACTCTGACGATGAGTGCTAGTAGGTCACTAAGAAATCACAGATTGAGATTGTCTCCCGCAACGCTTCTACCCTAACCCCGAAAATAGCAGCTTTTTATTGGCCGAAGCATCAGATCAAGTCTATTTGAGTATTCCAAAACAATATAGGAAGGTTACGCTATAAATTCAAGCACATCCGGTGGATATGGGTCGGACAAGAAGCGGGAAGGGAACATTGGTGCATTTTTCTGCACACACTCTGCATCACTTAAATGATTCAAATGAAGAAGTGCCTGATGATTGCTATCCTGAATGATCTGGGTAGAATTCATATTTGAAGGATGTGCAGGCCACTATCGCACGCATGCGCTGTTAAAACGAAGCGGGCTTGACTAAAGCAACAAGATAATAAAAATCCAACCTTTCTTTGCTATAACGAATTCCATAGGAGCTGATTACTACATTGTGATATTCTAAAAAATCATATATTTTATAGTCCTTATGAATGCACTGGTTACGTTTATGACTAGAGTTAACGTAGATGCACTATTTGATTAAACTGAACGTCAACGAATAACTAAAACTACGTCGTCATAAATAGTAGAAAAAAAAATAGACTTCAATGGCGCCGTTGTCTCTCCAGTTATGCACTAGTCACCCATTTTTCCTATATAATATCAGGCGTTGTTTAAGCCATATGTCTGCTACAGATGTTATCTCCTGAAATCTATAGGTCTGGCTTACTCTTGCTTGCGGCGTGGTTTTATTTGCCTTTGTCACGGCCTTCAGTTATTGGGTGTTGATGCGACCATTAAAAATTGTTCCATTTACCAAGCTCGCTGCGGACTACGCGTTCATTCTGGTTGGGAACATCTGGCAACAAGGTATGTCGTCCTTCTACTTGGAGCAATTCATATGGAATATTTAGAGATTCATTGTCCATACATTATCCAGTATCTTAGAGCCGTAACGACAAGCTTATTGTAAGACCACCTGCATATTAAACTTCGAAGTTTTAATTTATTTGACACTAAGTAACAATAGTAGCGTTGTGAGCTAGAATGTAGAATAATGGATTTTGACTTAAATAAAAAACAAAAAAACGCCATAAGGTTAGCTAAAAAATAACCATAGCTATAAAATTTAGATTTTTTACGATACTTCAAACGAAAAGTATGCTCGGATGGACCATAGTTCTCACTTGTTAAGTGAAATTGTGGTTTAGCCAGGGGGGCTGCATTGACGCACAGTTTTAAACCTCCGATGCGATGAATCCCCGTTCTTTTTACGTGGGCAGGTGTGCCGGTGGAAAACACTGGTACTGTATATTTTAGTAGAAACAAGTTTAAGTTGAAAGTAACTACATAAAACGAAATGTTAATCTACCTGATTTGTTTTCGTCTGCTATATTATTGTTTTCTACAATACTTGGTTGCAGCAATTCCTCCACCGTCCTTCAACTCGATTCGAATACTGTGGATGTCGTGGTACCTTAGCGTTACCCTCATACTGATGTGCACATTCGCTGGTCAAATGAAGGCATCGATGATGTTTAAACCTGAGAAAAAGCGTATCGACTCAATATTTAATGTTTACCAGAAGAAAAAGCTCAAATTATATATTCCCAAAGACAGCATAATAGAAAGACTGCTAAAGGTACAAAAGCCGAATGGCGAAATTCAGTACGGTCTTTGTCTTTTGTGGACCATCAGTGCCTTATACATACAGACCTGTAAAGATTCGCACTTTAGGGAAAGTTAATTAGTAGCTTTCAATTTTTTCTTAATTGCTATTTTACTACGTCCTTCTGCATTACACGTACCGAAACTGTTTATGATAAGAGACTAACAAATGAACTGTCATTTTGATGAATATTACAAAAACGCGATTTCAATTGCAGAATCACGCGGAGCCGTGGGGGCGCTCCTTGTACCTGCGAATAATGCGGCAGGGTACAGTTGGCAGTGCCGCCAAGATCTTTCATACCGATATCCTAAATGAAGTCGTTCATTCGCGTACCGTAATTATTGCCAGTCGAACTGCATTGGCAAGGGTAACGTTTAGTTAGCAACACATAGGAAATACAAACGATGCATAGGAATCTTAGAGGGGCAAGCAGAAAAGTTGCCCGTATTGGCAAATTTGCCGCTTTGCTGTAGCAAGTTTGCCGGCAAAATAACATCGACGTGGTTTACTTTCCTAACTCAAAAACTGTTCGCACTAGCCAAAAAACTTAGTATATATATATATATATATATACCCATTCGAACCAAATATAGTTGTCTGATGGGTTTTGTGATTTAAGAAGCTTCCGTAAGGTGTCAAGCTATTGATGCCGCGTGGCCGTGGAGAACGCACTGCTAGGTAGCCTTGGTGGCATTTGATGTCGTTGCTGTTTATTTGTCATCAATTAGACCACCGATTTCTTTGTCGGCGCAACAGTAAGTGAAATATATATGCTGTAAGGATTTAGTAAAAGCCTAGAATGTAATCATTAATAGCTTATGGGCTACGGAATGATCCCCTCGTTTTTGAAAAGTCAATGTATAACCAGAATGTCCTTCGTTGTTGCTATAAACATCAAGCTTCTTAAGTTTCTGGGAGCGTAGCTGGCAATACTGAACGTTTTTTCGTCGTCAGAGTAGATATGGTCAACAAATAAGTACCCTGTAGGATCTTGGCAGTAATAAACTGAAACCACTATTTGCTTTGATTGTAACAATATCCGTTTCAACCTGGTTTTTGTCGTTCTCGGCAAGTACAATCACAGAATCGCCTCTTCGCCGTCGCCTCTTAGTGGCCACACTCGGATAATCTATGGACATTTGCTCATTGGCACGTTCCAAAAGCGAAACTAACACTCTTAGCAAATCTGAAATTCCAAACTGATACCTTGAAGCATCAGCGAGTTTTCTGATGAACGACTGTCGAAGATCTCTCGTCAGCAACAAGTGCAAGAAGTGCTAGGCTGGCCTCCTATGTAAAAGCTCGCGTACCATATTGTGACGGAGCTCAAATCCCAGCGATAAGGAACGCTTTTTCTTCTATGTGCCTTTGTGATTTCTATGTAATTTAAAAGCGCTTCAAGAACCGGTGTTTTTTGGGAAGACGCCCATTGCACTACTCTTGAAATGTTTGGCAACTGTCCAAAGTATTTGAGTTCGCGTATTGCCTGCTACGCAGAACATCGGGTCGTGTCTATCAGACCGCGGCGCACTTTTCCAGCTGTATTCCTCTATAGCAGCCGCGCTATTACACCGTACATGATGTTCACGATTCAGGGTATTTGTCTAAAGTGTAAAGCATGACAAGCGCGCAAATATCTTTAGACAAGATTGCTTGCTTTTTGCATACCATCCATATTGATGCTCATTTTGAGATAATAGAATTTCGCGATTCACGGTACTTAAAAAGGTAATTTTGCTCAGTTAGCTCGACTGCAGATTCACCTCCTTACGTTATTTTGCTGTTGGTTGACGAGACGTGTTAATAATAAGTGTGCCCTTAATTTCGAAATTTAATCCATAGGCCAAGAATGAATTAGATCCATACGCTGTGTTAGGGCTTGTATGACAAGGGCCTTGCCCGTATTTAATGTACGCCGTAGTAACCCACAGTAGCCTCGATCACTCATCATTGCTCGTCTGCGGTTTCTTTCTCTAACAGCTCTACAATACGGGTCAAACGTATTTTGTCCTGGCTAAAGGGACTGGGTTTAACAACCAGATCCTATCTCGTGAAGCTTAGTAGCCGACGACAAAACCACAAGGCTTACTTGCGACACGATAATTTTCAAATTGCGTGACAACCTCATTAAAAACTCTCGAATGCAAAGACGACTAAATTTAAAAAAAAAAAAAAAAAAAAACACTGGATAACCTGATTTAAAAAGCCCGTTTTGTACATATGTATCCTTTTGGCTACAACAGCAATCAGCAAAGCCGAACTCCGTGTTAAAACTTTTGCTGTCCTCCATTTTTGCCGGCAATTGCCATTTGCCAAAACAACTAGTACTGCGCATTTTAAAATTTAAATATTTGTATTTAGCCTGTGACCTCCAACAACAAAACATTTCAATTGTTTTGTTGAGTTTAAACCCATACCTTTAAGAATGCGCCTAGCTCCAAACTGCAACCTAAACATGCGTTTTTGCATGGAATGTAACAGGAAAATGTTACAGACGATAGGATGTAAATATTTGCTATATATATATATATATATATATATGTGTGTGTGTGTCCCAACAGCTGTAAAAAAACGTTCATTAGTTGTTATTCACAGGTGGCCGACCCATACTGTTCCGTGATGCCGGCTGGAGAATTCTACGCAGCACGTCAGGTCGTGTACTCGTTTCTGGGGGTGATTCATCTCAGTCGGAGCACTCTGAATGAGAGAACCCGGGGGAACATACTTACAAGGTAAGACAGGGATGATTTTTTCTTAAAAGTCCACGATAATAGCAGTTCTGATCAATGCAAATCGTGCATTATATTTAAATTGCTGCGCTCCTGCGCTGTTTCAAAAATTTCATCTTTAAAAGTTTATGGTGGCAGATACACTACAAAATGAGCAGCATCAGAATAATGGATACCTTAGTCATAACATAGTGGAATCCATATCCAGATATGACAAATATTTTGCAAAACCAAGTGATATAGGAATATAATCAACTAAATTTATTAAGTTGACGGAAATGTCATAAGTGTAAAGAAAAAAGAACAAAAAGCAGAAACAACTAAAACGGAACGATGAGAATCATGATTATGGTCTTGTTCTTTGAATTGCAGATTGACCTGGTTAAATGAAGGTGGGCTTCTTGCAAAGTGGGATGCGGACGTCTCAGGGGCGTGGGAAGGCTGTCTGTCACGGTTTTACAGTGAAAAGCATGAAGCACTTGAGGTTCAAGATCTTGAAGGTTAATATACGAACGTTTGGATTTCAAATGCTCGGATTAAAAAACCTCTTGTATATCAATTATTCGAGTAAATTTAGAGCTCTCCGATTAGAAGAACTCTAGCATTTGTCTTCAATTTCAGTCCCTCAAAGCAAATGTAAACCGAAAATATAATTAATTAGATAACAGACGAGAGGACATATGCACCTCTATTAGACTACTTCAACATAATTTAGTTACGTCGGAATAAACAGCAACTTGTAGGTTACACGCTTAGATGAGAAATAAATGTGAGTATTTACGTCTAATAGATATTTTTTGTTTTTCAGGTGCTTTTTACATTTGGTTTATCCTGACAGCAGTCGCAATCGTTTGTTTGATTAGTGAAATAATTGTTTTGAAAGCGTTATCTGTCAACAAGACTAAAATCGGAAACATTCTCTGAAAAATCGCGTGAATAAAGGCATACGTCATTTTTCTCAATTTTGCCCTGTGTCGTCAGGTGCGATAGCTCAAAAAAAACGGTCGAAATTCGGGAGCACAATGCATATAGTTTTTTGGATAAAGGAACAGTTATTGCAATAAATCTAATAAACAAATGCATAAACAAATAAATTGTGATACAACTGTATAGGCACTTAAAGTTTATGCTCAACAAGTTTTACTCAAAGAACTTCAGAAAAAAGTTCAGAAAAGCAGCACGTTGTTTAAATTTAAATACAATAAGACTGAATTGTAGTGAGTGGCTATACACGTTAAGTGTTAAGCCACAAGTGACTATCAATAAATACTAAAATAACGGTAATAACTCTTGTACTTATTCGCATTTTTTTCAGGGATCATTAATTCAGCAAGTATTACTTTACTAATTATATTTCACTATTAATAACAATATTATTATAGCTAAATCTACTGCCGGCTGTCCAGTCAGGATTATTTTTAGGATAGTTCATACACCAGAACACTTATCACCAAAAGGCTAAAATAGTCCTATGACACGCCCCGTAAATATCATGTACGAGAAACTTATTCTGTTGCGAGTCACTACTACTGCTGCATAAAACCATTCTCTATCATCCCTTTGCCAGCTGGCAGTTATTTTACAATGCGATTTTCTGAAGGCAATATCTAAAATGACGTTAATGGTACTTTATCTACCTTGGCTTAATGCAGCGAAAAGCGTGCAACTTAACTTGTATAGGCCCAAAACCTGTCCGTTTTTTAGGGATGTAGATAAATACGAAACGCAGTAAACACATTGTGTGAAGGTTCAAACTCACTACACTAATCTCCACGGAACCTCGCAATCCAAACTCGATAGAGGGCTTTTTCTAACTTCCTAAGAAGTGAAAACACCAGGAACCGCGTTAGCATTGCCTCAGTGTGTGGCTCCCTTAATGAGGTCTCATTTGTTCAACAGAAGCTGTGAGATCTTCTCCAGAATTACCCAAGGTAACCGTTAATCCGGTGTGCTGCGTTGTTCCTTTTTTGCCTTTCTTTCCTTTAGACGCATGATATTTTCTGTGTAAAACGCTTTCCTGTTCCACCCTTACCCAAACTAGATCATTCACTTAAAAATACTTTTAGTGTCCGGTCGTTGTAATTCCATGTGTGCGGCATCTCTTCAGGCCGCTTCCATTGCCCGACATTTTGCGACAACATATGCCTCTTCCCCTAAATTGCATAGAACACAAGCGTTAATCGACGTTTTTATAATCCGCACCATATATGCTTCCATTACTATGTATTTCTAAAAAAAACCAACGTGAATTACTACGATACCGGTACGAAGGATCGATCATAGCACTCCCCCAAGCCTCGGATCAGTATCTAAGTATGCTTAATTTGTGTGTGTCCTTCTCTAATCAGGAATTCCATCAGCTCAGTATCTGTCTTGTTTATTTAAAGTAAATTATTTTTCTAGTAAGCACAAAAAAGCAAAACTAACATTCCTTTTATTATGATATCTGAGATGACTTTCGACCGCTAGTTGTACAGAGCATAATATGATATCAAACTTATCACAAGCCTAATTGTTTAAAGTATGTAATTCCCTACAGGTCGTTAACAGAAATACGTTTGTCTCTTACGCCAGATAATCATAATGATTATTACTAATCCTTATGAAACATTTGTCTCAGTCTGCCATGTGCTTTCCTTGTTCTCAACCGAGTCAAATGGACGGCACTTACGCCGACAGACGCTGACAAGGCAGATGTCTTCGTCGCCTGTATAAAAAGGAAGTTTACAAAGCAAGAAAGAAATACAGTACACAATAAACACGGCTATAAGCGAAACTGGTCTAGCCAAATTCAAGCTGCATTTTTAAGGCACCTTCCTGTTCATAGACGAGGCAAGAGGCTAAGCAAAAATAGATCCAACAAATACATAATAGCCAGGATGTGAGCGGAATATCAGATTACCAAGAAGGCCATGGAAGATTCTGAGTAGACCAAACAGGACAAAGTTGATGTTTGGGGGAAGTGCGTAAACATGTAGCCTTAGAAGGGGAAACATGATATACGGAATGCTAAGGAAAAAAAAGGTGGAGAAAAAGCCGCTGCTACACAACTTTTCCAACTCGAAGGTCAGCTATTAATAAACTTAACCACTGATGACTGTTTGCTTCCGTATGTATGGAGCGGAAATTTCTCGGTTAAGAAGGTAACCAAAGAAGTGACGCTAATATCGCCACGAAGTTCAGCCCCGCAAAATATTGTTTGTATCGATGTACACGCACGCAATATGATAAAATTGTTCATAAGAAATAACATTTACACGGTCAGGAATAATCTTTCGCTGAAGACAGGTAACAAAGTTAAAACTCAAAAATTCTTAAGTTATCGTAGTCGATTCTTAAACCTTACAATTCGCTTACATTATTGGCATATCATTAAAGAAGAATAAAAGAAAAAATTATTAATCAATGTACATACATTTTCTGCTTATAGGAATAGGGCTGGATTCATCATGTAGCTAAAATTCAATTGTGCCTAAAAAAGAACATTTATAAATACTCATTGATAAAGATCCTTATTCCGTCCTCTCTTTGCTGAGGACACTAGGATTCATAAGTCTGTAGGTATAATCAGTAAGAAATCTTGATCATTTCCAGGTTGACGATAACAAAAAATGATAGATAAATGGACTTGTAGGATAAAATCGCGAACAAACATACAGCAAACAAATTTTTTTTGTATTGTACATCAAGAACGAATAGAAAATAATCTAAGTGAAATCAATCAAAGTAACAATAAAGCGTTAAACTTGTTCGTTGGTTTTTCTCTTTCACGCAATCGTTCCAAATTCAAGCAAGATAAAAAAAAGAATTAATAATAAGTTGAGAAGAATAAAAAAATTGAAAACAAATTGGATGTCACAAAGATCTAAATAACTGGTGAAGTAATACCTTTCTAAAGTGTAAGATCCTTTTAAAGGTGGTTCCTCTTGCGTTTAGTTGGACCAATTGCGGTGTGCGTGATACGACAGGTCAGACTAACGTCTGCAGTTATTACAACACAAGAAGCTGAACAAGAAGTTTCAGTACATTCCGTTACAGCCTTGATAGCTTCACATATATATATAACAATGTCAATAACACAATAAGTGGTTTGCGTTTTGCCCAAACGCAAAAGGTAAGGTGTTAAATCAGCTAAAAGCTAACCGGTTTTTGATCTTATGTAAGTTAAACATCAATGGCCTTTTCCTAACGGGTTCGATGATACCAGAATTCATGTACACAAGGATGCGAATAATAGTGTAGTATTAAAATATCTACTAGTTAAGATTTTTAGTCTAACTCGGCGTAATCAATAGGCGCGTCAGATGTTATTTTCAATAATGACTGTATTCTTTGACTTGCTTTAAAAGGCGTATACGTCAGGTGGACTGGGTATCCTACGCTACCCGATACGCATATAAAAATGGTGTGACGTGAGATAGGTGCTGCGAGATGCGGCAATATAAATTTAACTGGCAGTCAGAGTTTTCTCGTATTTGGCGAATTTTTGAAAAAGCCGTTACTCGCCTGTTCGATGTCTCATTTGAAGAACCCAATACGAAAGAAAACTAAAGAGTGCATGTGAGTGCATCTAATGACCTTTGACGCATACCATTGTAACCCTTCTGTGACACGCTAACGATTTTAAATCATTTCGTTATTAAATTATTACTAAATTGCATAGCTAGGTTGCATAGCTAATGTTTATCGTGTGAGGCCGAGCGTGCGTATCTCACAGCTTTCATAGTAATAGCCAACGATGTTCAAGAATCAGAAGTTATATGGCATTTCAGACAATTAAGGATCGGCTATAAATAATGTAAATATCGCGTTGGGCGGCGTAGATTGCTGGCTCGCTTATATACAGTAGAAGCTCACGCTGAAATCGATCACTGAACTTGGCCAACTCCACAGTGCATCGTCCAACGGGCTCCCTCTTCCCTCATCCAAAAGCTTATCTTCGGCTAACTCTATCACCTCATTCAGCTTTCGGTCGACTTATACATCTGTGAATTTCTTACTTTTCATCTCAGTGTGGATAACAATAATAACAAACAGCATCGCCGGGTATCTTGCTTAGCTGCTTCGTTCTTTTGACCAACACCTACACTATTCAAACTAGAGGTTGGGTCCAGTCGCTACATCGGCTTCTTGTTCGCCGATTAGACAACAGTGCTATTTACACCAAGGGCGACCCCACCTTAGCAAATGCTTCAATGGAACAATAATTTTAGCAATTTGACTTTCGAATTAAAACATAACTTAACCAGCAGACGTTGGTAAAGCAACGAGTTTGTCCTCCAAGCGCTCCACCGGTTTTTTAAAATTTTTGTTAATCTTATATGTGATTCATCCAATTGCAAAACTGCATATTTTTGGCAAACGATTCCTTTGACCATTTTAGCTGACAAAGCCACTATTCACAAGTCATAAGTACTTTCAATAACGTCGCGGAAAACAACTTGGTATTCACACCCGCGGAATGGGTTCCCTTTATGAATCAGTTAATTTGCTCGCGCGACGACTCGATCACCTAAAAATTCTGAGAGCGTCACTCCCCTTGGCTAATTCTTTCCTACCAATCGAACCGTACTACGCCGACATTGCGAAGTTTATCGACTGTGACTCAACCTCGCTCAGTTTACTCCGCTTATTGGTCCAGAGCCTCTAGCCCGCTTCTTCAGTTTTGTTTACCCTATATCGTCGCTAGTAAATCAAATTAGCTACAAAAATGTATTAAAACGAATTATTTAAGAAAAATAAAATAATTCTCCTACGGGAATATTAATATATTTGATTAAATAGTTAAAATAAAATAGAACTTGCATATATACAACATGGGTCCGTCCAGCAAAAATATCTTTTCAAACAAGAGACAAACGTTAGTTTATGTAGAGTAAACTAGGTTAGCTTAATGATGACAAAAAATCAAAGCTGGTGTAATTTATTAACGTTGCATGTTTCTGATAGTTTGCAGACCAGAAAAGGATTCTTTAAATCTATTTAGTATAAAAGAAGTAACTAGGGCTGCACGAATATCTTTGATTTGATTAAGCAGACTATTTGATTTAACCCAAAATAGGCGCACGCGAGTAGAAGTGTGGGATAAAGCATTTTGTAAATAGGCGCTGAAAAAATGAATCATGAAAAGGACATATCGAAGGACACGAGATACTAGTACATTGCCTGTTAAATCAGGCAATGTTGATTACTTTTGCACATTCAATAAGAGGCAGTCGAACCTAAGACTGCAACAATCCTTGTGAAAATTGTGTACCTAGTTATGCTTAGATAAAACACCAAAAAATATGGTTTATATCGTTTTTAACGCTAAAAAATGTTTCGTGGAGTGTGCTGAATTGTTTGGTATATAGAGTGAAAAGCATTAATCCCATATTTCAAGATGACGCTATTTTGCAATAATGCGACGCTTCGCACCACTTCATTTGTTTAATATGCACTGCAACTTCCCAAGTACACGTGTGTTAGTATTTAGGTCTGATCTAAATAAAAGTACCATAGATATTTACCTAGGTCAAATCGATAAGGTAAAAAAAATGGACAAAAGGGTGCTGTATACTCTGAGCGAGAATCAAAGAAGTAGACATGGACACATTGGCTTCTCTATGCCTTTATGTCACAACAATTACTCATTCAATATCGAATTTTGACCTGTGATGGAAAAATGATTTTTTGCGATTATCATAGACGATCATAGCAGAGAGTCGATGTGACCGAAGCAGCAGAAAATCACCCCATCGCTCTAAAGTAACTGTTCAAAACGTAAGAACTGATGGCGCTTATGTGATGGTCTAATGCAAGTGTTATCCGCTACAGCTTCATAAGGCCTGTTTTGTCGATTAACGTTGAAGTATATTGTTAATTAGTGGAGCAGATAATTTAAAAACTCCGCATTATGTCGCCAAAATTAGTAAACAAAGGTAAACCACTCCTATTACACTACAATGCTTGTCCGCATACGACAAAGATCTTGATGGACAAATTTTAGGGAGTTATAATTGAAAATTGCTTTTATAAAATACCGTTTTTTTTCAGGATCTCGATAATTTCTTATTCACATCTTAACCTGATGTCGAATTTGCCCTTCGAAATTTCATAGGTTCTCGTGGCCCAACCTTTTACAGCAGTGGGATAAGTAAGTTACCACACAAGTGACAAATGGTCGTAGACAATAATGCTGCATAGTTCAGTTGAAAATATGAGAACTAGATCTATGAAAAATGTTCGAAAAATGGAAGTTCTTCATGCTACAATTTCCATAAAATAATTTTTTTGTATTCTTTTGTTCACAAACTGACATTAATATCGTCCGCTTCTATTAATGACTATTATTATAATTATATATTATGAATCCATCCAATGTATTTATCAATTTATTTATTATTAACGGAAGCCAAGCATTGGTGTGTTCTACTTGTGCATTGCATAATCACTAAATGAACCAGTATAACACGATATTGTGTTACATGCTTTCTTTATTTTTACAGTCAAAATGGGATAAGACTGTGTTACTAAGCTCTTTAATTACGTTGAGCGCATCTAGTAATATCAGGGTTCTCAATAATAATTATATCAAACAATAATGGGTAATAAAGTATGAAAGTGTAAGTTTTTTTATAAATAGTTTTTGATTTTTAACACTACGCGAAGAGCTAACTAAAAGCACTATTCAACGGTACGTTTAGAATATAGATTTTTACCAAGCCTTATATATATATATGTGTATATATACATATACACACACAAACAACAACTCTTTCTAAAGCATCTAAATCACCGATTACGCATTTATATTGTCAATCATCAACTGATATTCACTTAGCAAAGCTTTTGACGATTCGCTGTCTCCATCGGCAAAATGTTCAAAAATATATCGGTTTCTGGCTGAATCAACTTCGTACTCTTCATGCAAACCAACCTCTTTCAGTATCTTAATAACAGCGCAAGCAACCTCCATTGTTCCGACTCTCATAATCGATATCATCCCCAAGTCAACGAGAAGACTTTTAGTAGCACTCAATGACGCTTGAGTCCATTCACGACGATGCAATAAAGCCTGGCGGGCACTTTCAACCGTCGTCTTCCACGGTGGTAAACGGCTTTTAAGTGTTACCCTTATTAGATGTTCCAGCGAGTCGATAACGTAACCTACTGAATTGGTAGCTTCGTGCATTTCCACCGATTTTTGTTCAAGCGCAGCCTCATCCATTATATCAACTTCATCAATAGCATCCTTATTACATTCCTTAATTAGACTGTGTAGGTACTCCTTCGAGATACGAGATCGGATCCAGTTTTGTATTTGCATGTGACACTGTTTAGCACAAATCTTCTTTGCTACAAGCACTGCGTCTGGGCTACAGTCGACGGACAAAAGCTCACTGAGAGCACGACCCATATGCAAATCACACGCCGGAAGAAGAATGTTTTCTGCCTTTAACTGCAATCTGGCACACATATTTTGAGCGAGGGTTCGCATCATCTCTGATATAACCGTTTTTCCGCTGGCCCGTACTTGTTTCAGAGAAGCTTTTACGTCCTCACGAAACTGGAGTTCTAGCTCGAGCTTTTTAGACTTGACCACGTTTTCAGGGATCTCCTTGGCAACATGAGCCACGTTTCTTTTGACCGAAGGAGGATGTATGAAAAAGAATGTTTCTTCCAGTTTGGCTTCTAGATTAAGTTCGTGCCGTGACTCGCAACCGACCGGTACAGGGGCGATTTTTTTTAAACGAACCTCATTCGGATTTAGGCAATAGTAATCTATGACTATGGATTTTAAGTTATTCAAAAACGGAAACGTCATTTGCAGCAAATGTACATCAATAAGTTCTTCAACGCCGGGCTTAAGTGAAATGTCTATTGTGGGTCCAGAGAATATTATTGGCATGTCCAGGTTGTGATAGACCCAACCGATCATCATGCGAAACAAGACAGAGCACAAATCTGATGATTTACATGACCGAAACAAAGCGGACAGTATCTTCCAGGTCTCCTGGTAAGTCGAGAGTTTGCTAATACCCGGATCAGCCAATGCAAGATACGCGCTAGCCCAGGACATTGTTAAAAGGAGTCGCTTCTCTCGTACAGATGAACGCAGGCACTCGGCAAGATCCACAAGTGGGGGCATCTTTTCACGAAGTGTACGCTGATGTTCTTCTAGTTGAGGAATCGCAAATTCGCCAGTCGAGTAAGGCAAGAATTCGACAAGCCCAAGAAACGCTCCGTATAGCCTTAGTCTGTATAGATGCGTGCAAAGTTCTTCACGAACTTGGCTGTCAATGCTAGTCTCAGTATCACCAGGGGTCATATCCTGTCTGTCTTCGTTGAATATATGATTCACAAGAACACTCTTAAGATGAACATAAAATTGCGCGTAATTTGCTTCAAGAATAAAGCTATGAAAAAATGCTTGGTGCCCATTAAACTGGTATCGCGTCGACAGCGAAGTGGAGACAGGCTTCTTAAGCCGACCTCTTAGCTTCGACAGCTTATCGGGATTTAAGTTGCGGAGATCTTGAATGACCTTTTCGGATGTAGTCCCTGATTCGTCAGTTTCGAGACTTCCACAGCATGTGGCAACTAAGTGGCGCGTCAAAAGCTGCGCAAGATGCAATAAATTGCACGAGTCCATACATAGCTCGAAAATATTGCGGACTCTACTACCAAAACGCAGCTCATGATTATCGTATCCAAAGGTCGCCTGAAAAAAGGTCAAAGATAGTATCAGTATTTTGGGTTAAAAGAATATTAGGCGACTGAAAAATTTGTTACCAGCTATAATTTCCAAGCACCCCTAATTTCCAGAATGGTCGGCGGGAAATTACATGCAATAAAATACTTAATAGACAAAAAATACTTCCAAATTACAAACGCTGGACTGATTACTAATCAAACATAGTTGTTTGTATAACCTAATCAGACTGTAAAGTGGCTGTTTTTATCTTAGTAGAGAAACATTTTCTATATGAATAGCAATATAATAACTCAGATTATCGGTTGTAGGCCTTTACGGATTAGGTTAGACGCTATTAACTTGACGCATGAGAGAATACTAGATATGCATTTTCAAACAGCGCTACCTCTTGCCAGTCTTTCAGTAATTGGCAGAATGCATCTCTTTGGCGGCGAAAGGCTCCAAACTGCTGCTGTGTCGGAAAATTATCCGCGTTATCGATAGACGTATCGAACGATACTCCTTGAATAAAACTACTCCGAAAAGTCGAGAAACTCCTTTCTTGACTGTACAGTTCCGCCAACCGATTATGCAATTCCAGGTTCATCCTTTGCACATGCGGAAGATCCCTCAGAAGCTTAAGCATGTCACGCCCAAGAATTGCTAAGAGAGAATCACTATAGCGTAATACTTGGACCGCAAAATAGCCACAATTGCTGATAGTACCGAGCAGTAGGCTGCTCTGCGAGTTCATGCGCTTTATTTTGACGACGAGCAATTGTAGAACGAAATGTATTTCGACTAAAAGGTTTGGTACAAAGTTGCGCGTCAGACAATTGGCGTAAAGGTGCGCGAGACGATCAAGAGTTTCCTGTCGACACACAAGTTCCATCTCGGGCGAATCAATCATTTCGTCACTCGATGTGGGTACTATTGAAGCGTTGTCTTGTTTCATGGTTCGAGCAATCTTCTTTTGCCTCTGCGTCGCTTCTTGAGGGCTACGGCTCATCTAAAATTAAAAGCATTTATGATTTATAGAAAATACTTCCAAGTGGTGGCAGATAATTAAAAGTAATCGGAACGAAATATGGTCGGTGTTCTCCAATAGGTTCCACACGTGCCGAAGACAATTACCTCTGGCGTATTCACGAAATCAGCAATAAGGACTGGTGGCTTTTGCCATACGCTGACAGGCGTCGGAGTAATTCTTTTTTTCGGCGAGACCGACTGCTCATGTGTTGCATCCTTGACATGCGACTGCGCTGTCTGTGGGGTCAAAGAAGTCTGCTTAGCTCGATCAGCCCTACTGCTTTTCGGAAGCGAGCGACTGAAGATACCTGCAATAATAAACAGATTCCTAATGTACTGATTTCCACTATACGGAGCAGATGAAATAGTCTATTGAATATTATTAAAGTAATGCGCCTTTATGAACACATAAAGAATAGGTTATAGCCTATTTTGTAGAAGTATTGACTTCGGTTAGCGGAAACAGGTATTCCAATATGAGCAGCGTACTCACCTTCAGATGCTAAGGGAGAAGTATCTACGTCAAGGTTTCCTGGCGATCGAATTGGAGTTGAATGTAGTAACTTCTCTCTTTTGGGAGTTTTTCCGCCACCTAAAATATTTTTGTATATAAGTTTTCAACATAAGAGCAAAAATGTAGCTTAGCCCGTATTAGTAAGTAGTTACAGCCAGATGTTGTCCTGCAGCTATCTATTCGCCAACATGAACTATCCTACTAAAACCTACTAATAGAATCTTTTTTAAACTTATTATTGGGTCATACAATGGAACTTCATATCAGCAAACACTCACCCTTGATTGGAGTTGAAGAATCACTAAGCGACGGAAATTCCTCCGTACTGAAAGATAAAGCTGCCGGTGACCCACAATGTGCTGCAAGCGACGAGGCAGAAAAGTCCGTTTGATCTCGGTATGTGCTATTTCTCGATCCATCATATTGAGAACTATTCCTAATTTCCAAAGGATTACATAGTTGACGAGGGCAGTCCGAGTTACTACAATTAATCCTTTCAGGTGTACCTTTATCAGAGGGTCTGTCACTGTTGGGTTTCGATGATGTTAATCGACGATTCTGCAAAGTAAGTACACCACTTAATAACGGCCATAATATTACTACATGTTCGGATCTATCTCGGAACATGAATCAATAATATCCTTTCCATACAGAACGAATTTTTTTTGTAAGGACTGAAACCTCCCTACTACCGCAGTAGGAAATAATGACTACGGCCTGGTGTGAATCACTTTTTAATGCATTATAAGTAGGGAGTCTCCCCGCACGCATCATCTCTGTGATAAGCGTAACAAGCGAGAAGGCACGTAAGTGGGTTTTCGGAAGACTAAATAAGCAAGATTAATTACTACACTATGTCACACTCATCTCACTAAATCAATAAAGAATTTTCTGTAACAAATCGATATTGGGTATGAGAAGAGCATTTTCAATCCCAATCTTAAAAGCAGGACATTATAAATTAATCTCAGACAAGCAAGGTATTAAAAGCAACGATGAAGTAAGCCAATCTATTCAGCATGCTAGTCTTTTTTGTGTTGTGCGACACTAAAGGAATACTTTAGTATGAGCTTTTAAATCATCGTGAAACTATTGCTCCATGGCACTATTATTGCCAAGAGAATAAACGAACGGCTGTCACGAAAAAGGAATGAATTCATATTGGTGATATCCGGAAACATGGGACGCGATAGCTAGCATAAAAAAAATATGCAATAAAAATCATATAACTATATCGATACTTAAAACCCTTTCTTTATAGTTGGCTCACAGCTGTATTCGTACAGGCTACAGTTGTTTACCATTTCTCAATTAGGCGGCTATTTCGATAATAGTGAGTAAATGCACTATAGGTGCTCACCGAGCACTACAACAAATGGTGGGTAAATAACAAACAGGTCACCTAGTTTAATCTCACTTATGGAGTGGGGCAATTGTTCTTGCCACTATTCTTCACACCATGCCTTAAACAATATGATCTCCCCTCTATATAAGTTGCGGAATCACCTTTTCGTAGGTATAGCATAAAAAACTTGTCCCCATGAAAAATGTCCCCGTAGTGAGTCTTGCTGCACTTATGAAAAGTTTTTGCCAGCAATCCAATGAATGGCATGGCAAACGTAGAAACAGCTATCAGTCTCAATACACCTCACTTCTTTAATTTTTGATTGCTTATTTGATTGATTACTTTTCTGATTATTAACATTTGGTCATCTATTTTGCCAACGCTACAATTTGAACTCGCGTGGTGGCATGCTTGTTAGTTATTCATAATTTGATGCTACGCACTCAAAAAGGTGTGCATTAGCCATTCCACCCTGCTTTCTTCAAGGCCCCTACGCCAGCCGATCTCGATGCGCAGCGATAACCTTAAGTGGTCGCCCAGGTCCTGTGATTTAGATCCTCTCGATTTTTGCAAGCGCAAAACAGAGTCTATAAAACAACGGCAAAAACAATTCACGACCTGAAACACAACATTTATGAAGTGATTGGTGAAACTGACGCGAACTTATGAGGGCAGTGGCTCCAAATTACGAAAAGGATATTAAGTTATACAAACCGTCAGTAAGAGGACATTTAACTAGCATTATGTTCGACAAGTAGTGCAAATTAAACCTTTTCGGCTGAGCTAAAGTAAGAATAAAAGCCCACAAAAGAACTCGTTTTTGTTGCTCATTCTAAGAGCAATGAAATTTACAGATTTTACAGATTCAAAAGGGACAAGTCCAAAAGCGATTATTTTAATTTTTCAACTGAAATTTGCGAAGCTACGAATATGGGTTTGCAGGTGGTTTGCCCAAAAGGAGTGGAAAATTGTGTCGTCGCAGGATTCAGAAGTCGAAGGTAAAACTATGGATCATAAGAATAATTGCTTGGACTATTAAGGTCTTCACACCGTTTTGGAAAGGTCAGGCTAGTTGAACATTAGTTAAAAAGGCAGAGACTTCATACGTGATATTTGGCAGGCATTAAGAACACTGCTGAAGCACATCAAACCAAGATATATCAATTGCACTATATTAAGTAAAGTGCGTCGTATTAATAATTGAGTGCTGGCGCATTGGCTTGGATGGCTAAACTTCTGGCTGAAAAAAGTCAGGCGCCTATAGTTCAACTCCGTTAATAAAATATTACACGGCAGGTGTAATCAAATAATAAAGTATAGAATTAACTAGTTCGATAACTTTAAATTCAATGAAACTTGATCAAGCTTTTATATAGGCAGATTTTATCAAATGTAGCATTGTACATTATAATTAATTTTTTTTTATACAACACAATGGACATCAAAATGATAGGTAGCAATTATATAATTTACATAATCGATCATGAATAATAAAATATTACTTTGCGTGGGCTCAGAACCGTATAGCTCCTTGGTGCATGTTCAAATACATTGCTGCACTGCTCACGAAGATACATTAAGAGTTCATAGATGAATTCTGTTGAGTTTACAGATGGAATCTGAAGCTGATCACATATTGCACTGCAGTCATTACTTGAAACAAATTTTAAAATTTCCTCACTATTTAGATTTCCGGCAATGAAAAATTCAACCAGCTGGGCCGCCATTTTGAACTGCTTGTCAAACACCTTGGCGAAAGCACAACCGGGAAGCTTCATCTAGAAAATCCTATTGTGTGTACAAAAATCACTTATTGTTAATTAATCATCAATTATTATTAGGACAGTTGGTTTGTGCGTAATACATAGTAAATGAGTTTTGGGGAAAATCGGAATTGCTTGAACGCCTCCGTTCTTTATGACAGTAAATTCCGTATCTATTGGCCGCTAGTTTAACCTGTCATACTTACAACATACTACCCTCACCCGTTCACTAACCTTGTAGGTTTGTGAAATTTAAAAAATAGTATCAGAAAATACTGAGGCTTGCGAATCAACAACACGTAAGCGGATTAAAGTCTTATTTCAAAAGAAACCTGAATCCTTAAACTCTAGTAGCTGGGCTTTGCTTTCCCGAGGCCGATTTTAAGCAACGAAGCTTCTATGGATAACACCGAAGCGCCTGAAAGCCCCATTGTTTATTTACATTTCGGCGCTACCATCGCAATAAGCAACAAAAGCTTCTAGGGAGGTAAGCTGTTACGGAACACCGTTGAAGTTGTTGAATTTTCGAGTTACTGTATGTGCGCTCGTCTGCGCAATGTTTCTTGACGTTAAGTACTGCATACATGCTTGTGTTTGAGTGCTGAGCTCAGAGAATACGTAACGAAACTGTTATCCAGATTCAAATAATCAAACAGTCCAAGCGGAAGATGTGTTTTTTTTAAGTATACACGCTGTATAAACTACAAAAAAAACAATGGTTTTGGAGGAGAAAAACGTGGCAGTTGAGCCAGTGGCTTCGGCAGGGACCACCGCTGGAGGTGGTAAAAGTAACCGCAACAATGCCAACACCGGTCCCACTGCTAACGCCAATGGTGATGGCGATAGTTCACAGGGAGAAGCGCCGCTGAAGGTTGGAGAGCAATACATGGTTCGCAGGGCGGACAACACATGGCGTAAGTTTGGCCGGTCATTGTGTATTATGTTAGCATAAATGGGGTAACTTTGAATGTCGCCTAAACAATAGTATTAATATAATACGTCTGATAATCACTTCTAACAAAAAAAAACGTAACTTCGATGAAACATGATATGTGAGTCAAATGTTGTGAGTAAAGCAATTTTTATCCACAAAGGTTATCTGCATTCATATATGATGTAAATATACCTAATCTTAATAATGAACGGTAGAACTTTCGGTAAAAAATCTTTCTTCATGACATGCGTCAGATATATAGTCAGACATATATGTTGGGGTGGCTTGAAGTGACATCGCTAATAATCATGTGACAACGCTAGCCGAACAAGCCATGTTAGTATTTAACTAATAATAATAACATTGGCTATTATCATTCATTTAATAACTAGTGTATGTTAGCTGAATCAACATTAGTTATTTTACTCCTCACGCTTGGTTTCCAGAATCTGCTGAGATAATTCAAGTTCGCAAGACAGCAGCCGGCGACGAGTACGAATATTATGTGCACTACAAAGGATGTGAGTGATTTTCACTAGCTTTAATTGAAAATCGTGACGCTGCAGACAGACGAAAAGCGGGTACTTTCATACGTGTTTGCCCATATGTAGAATTCATATTGAAAATTTGTAAGTACGCTCATGTTTAAAGAAAAGCTAAAACTGTAAGTGCAGTTTTTCAATAAGTAAAAAGCGATAGGCCCCTAGTCACTAATCGCATGCGTCAGTGATATCAAGTTCATTGTAGATATCCAAAAATAATAGCTGTATCTGTGTTTTTTTGAGAACCCAACAGTTAATCGTCGTTTGGATGAATGGATCGAGCGGGACCGTATTTCAGTTTCGGCAGCCGAAATTTCAGAGGCAGATATTGTTCCCAATCCAGTAAGTGTAGTGTAACACATTTGTTAGCTTTTGAGGTTTTTCATTGAAGTGCATTTATTAGAATAACTGCTACGTTGAACTGAGCTAGCATCGAAGGTTACCTGAATATACGAAATTTAGCAGCCGTCATGCACGGAGCTTCTATAAGCATACTAAGCATGCAGTAACGGGGCTCAAAAGCGTTTCTATGAGTTAAACGTTTTTATAAGCAAGGAACTTATAATTATGAAAACTTTGTTCATATAATTCTTTCACTTTTATAGTGCTCGGCAGTTATTCTCCAGGGCCTAAATATAACTAAGACGTGTATATTGTAAGCTCGCCTTGGTTCACAAAGTTCGCGGTAGGGAGTCAGTATTTGTTTGATGCATGCATAGTATTTTAAAATCATTTTGGTGTGGCCAGTCAAGTAAAGCCCTTTAATTTTTTAATTTTTATTTTGTTTTGTGCTATATACACAAAGGCATTGTCATCCGCGTCGAAAATCGATAAGATTCAACGTTTAGCTTCTATGTCGTTTTACTGTTATCGTTTAAGCTTCCTTTACTTCTTCGGAATATTGTGTTTTACTTTCTATTACACATAATTAAATGCTTAGCTGCATTTAAATGTTTAGTAATGTTTGATGATGATCATAAAGGTTCTGTAATTTCTTTTAAAGGTTGACCCTATGGAGCAGTCAGACAGGAAGATTACCCGAAACCAAAAACGTCGACATGACGAAATTAATCACGTACAGAAAACTTACGCCGAGATGGACCCAACTACGGCTGCACTGGAAAAAGAACACGAAGCTCTTACAAAGGTTCGCAGTATCAACGTCTTAGGTGTCAAGAGAAGATAGTTTAGCGATAAAGATAGCCCTGGCGTATTATTAATTAAGTCAAAGATCTGTTCAGCAAGAATAGAAATTTCTATTCTGGTGAACTGTAATACACGGCATAAGCCATTTGTTGGCTGTATTTGAGCGTGGTCTAATTATCCTTGCGTATTTATTCAGCATAAATTTTGCAAGAGCGAAGAATGCCGGACACAGTTCTCTCTCGCGCTTATTTTAAGCGTGTTAAACAAAGGCTTAATATTTGCTGATTTGCCTATGATTATTGGGAAACGTTTCAGGTAAAATACATAGATAAGATCCAGTTTGGAAGGTATGAAATTGATGCGTGGTACTTTTCGCCGTACCCTGACGAATATGGAAAGCTGCCTAAGTTATGGATATGCGAGTATTGCCTTAAATACATGCGGCTTGAAAAGACGTATCGACAGCATCTCTCCGATTGTACATGGAAGCAGCCGCCCGGCAAGGAAATTTATAGGAAAGGAACCATTTCGCTTTTCGAGGTTCGTAAGCATCTAAAACAGATGGGTTTGGACACTGAACCTTGTTTGACGTTTGTCTAGTTTCATGTGAAGCCTTTAAATGCTATACACTATTCTGCCTTCTATGATTAATTCTCGTTCTCGTTGGCTCCAAGCAAATGCTTAGTGCCAGTCAGCTTTTTTACAAATAAAGTCATTCGCTTTGCAGGTTGACGGCAAAGACTACAAAGTGTACGGTCAATGTTTATGCCTTCTGGCAAAACTATTTCTCGATCACAAGACACTCTATTTCGATGTCGAACCATTTATGTTCTACGTGCTATGTGAAGTCGATCGTGAGGTGAATATCAATTTTAACTGGGTGAATGTTACAGTGTATCATTTGAGGTAAAGTGCGTTAAACAATTTTATAGCTACGTACAGCTGAGCACTTCGGGTATTTTTCAATTTCAAAGTAACGAACGAGAAAGTCGTGACACCGAAAATCTAAAATCGAAAATATCAAATTTCTAATTATAAGCACAGTGATACTGCAGTACAATTTCTTACTTTTAAAACTACTATAAGCTGCATAGGATTAAAGTTAAATGACAGTGCTCTTCCAAACTGTTCAGTGAAAACACTTGCTTACCTAAAGATATATGTCACTTTATGGATTTATTAGTACCAGTAACTAATACGTGCAAATATTTCTTGCTATTCATTGTGCAAAGGGTGCCCATATCGTGGGTTATTTTTCAAAGGAGAAAGAAAGTCCTGACGGCAATAACGTAGCTTGTATCCTGACGCTTCCCCCATATCAACGAAAGGGCTACGGTAAATTCCTGATCGCTTTCTCCTATGAACTGTCAAAGTTAGAGAACGTTGTCGGTTCTCCTGAAAAACCACTTTCCGATCTTGGCAAACTAAGCTATCGATCTTATTGGTCTTGGGTAAGTAAGCCCGTTGCCTACAATTTTGAATATCGCTAGTTTATATTACTTGTGAATGAAATATGCTACAACATAAGGCCAAGTGATAGTTTCATTAGCACTAGATCAACCTCCATTCCGGGTAATTCGTGCATTTCAGGAATTGTCGATATACCGTGAAGCTTGTTACGTCATCTGTTTTATTATGCATCTGCTTTGCCAAAACTAGTCTAATCAGACAGACATTAACTTATGTATGGATTGGTTGAGTGATTCCCGAAAGTTGAGCTAGCCTGTGAAATGGACGCAGAAAATATATATTGTTACAATAGATGTACTTCTGGTTTCGGCCGGCGGTGAGTACATAAAATTTCTAGCCGGCCGATTAATCGCTGGTCGCCAGAGATTGCACCTTGTCATTCCCGCACTAAAGAAAGAATGTGCGCTCGCCGCTAGCATTTTAAATGAAGTCACTCTTAATTTCTATAATTTATACAACAGTAGGAGTCAATGCTTCCTACAACGCTCCCTGTAGTTCTGCTATCGCTACCATCTATATGATTAAACCTCTTTATTTAAAAAAAGACTTTAATGTAAACATATTTTTATCTGTATGTGTCTGCTGCATAGTATATATGATAGAAGAAGCGATGTCTGTTCTGGTATTGCCTATTTGGGAACATATTTTTTTTGGCGACGAAAAAATATAAATGTCATCAACCTTACAGCGTACGCTTGGCTTTTTAGGTATTATTGGAGATTATGCGAGAATCGACAGTACGACTCTCAATTAAGGATCTTTCGCAGTTGACTTCAATCACCCATACGGATATTGTATCTACCCTTCAAAGTCTCAATATGGTTAAGTACTGGAAAGGCCAACATGTTATATGCGTTACTCCTAAACTGGTCGAAGAGCACCTCCGTAGTGCAGAATACAAGAGGCCACGATTAACCGTTGACGCTACCATGCTGAAGTGGAGCCCTCCAGTCCGTAAACATCCGCTTAAGAACACTCGAAAACTATAGTATTTGCCCTAAAAAGCGAAACCGGCCAATATTTGAACAACTGTGTCATTGATCTACATGTTTAGGGCGCATTCTTTACTTAACATACGTCTTACCTATGAATGTTCTTACCTATGAATGTTTCGATTATGGAAACATTTGTTGGGATTCTGTTCTGATAATCAACAACAACAACTGATATTTAATAAGGACTACAAAAAACACTCAGCCCAGAACACATTTTTATTTGCAGGTTCACTGTAGACAAAACTATTTAATTATAATAAAAATTAAAAATAGTAATATCCATTCTACTTGCCCTGCTACATAAAGCTAACAATAGGATACATGTTAGGACACATTATTCTGCGGAGCATACGACGCAACTGGGCAGTCTGAGCAAAGCGACTTTCGTATTTTTGACGTACCACGCACATGGCAATTATATACTGCCTCGTTTTTCGGGGTACATTAATGCTCTGTATAATCCTAATAATAATCGAATACTTCCGTATATGAGCTCACTAGCAGGAAGTTGGGAAGAAACGGAGATTCCGGAAAGATATTAGTTGGATGGAATTGAATAAAATAACTATAGAGCTACGCTTGCTTTCATTTGCTAAACATTTCGTTTCTGATTCAATTTCGACGTCGCACACTTCGCAGTGTTGATGGAGCTTGCACATCAATCTATATAAATGGGGAATATGCTTACCACCCTGGGCTGTATAAGTATTATCACCTATTGGCCGCTTTTGTAAATACGCAGATGACATGTTTTTTAAGTAAAACATTGGATAAAGTTATTTTTGCTTGGAGCTGAAATTTCAACAAAGTTTGTCTGAATCATTATTATCTCAAACAATCATTGGCTTGACAAATCTGAATTTGACGCGCAAAAATCATTTTTCTGCATCAAAGGCTAAGTTAATTAGACCTTTCGTTGCACAGTCTGTGAAACAAACACGGAAGTTTTCCTCTACGATTATGTGTCTGACTTGCTAGTTGAAATGTTTATTCTTGTAGATAAATGTAAATAAATTTAAATTGTTTAGTTATATCAGCGTACTTGATGCAAAAACATTGCGTGCAAGAATAGGTGTCGGTGTTACGAAAGTAGATAAATATCGTAGGTTAGCGCTACGATACGAGAACTGGTAAAGTATTGCGTCTTTAGTTAACGTCATCTTCTGAAAGCTACATATTGAATGCTGTCTTTTTTTTGTTCGGTTTCTTAAAAAGTTACTTAAAAAATATTTTCAAAACGGGTAGCAAAAAAGAGATCTAGTTAATTTATAAAGCACTGTTTCATTAAAAGGAAACGTAATACAAATGCGTTAGGGCTTGACGGCTCATCAAAACGTGATATATATATATGTATAACTTTGAGAATATGGAAAGCTTTTTCCTTTATAATTTTTCATCTGTTAATTGCACGTGCCAGAGCTGGTATTGTATATGATTACGTGTTGATAAAATTTGGCGCAGCAATAGAGCGCATGTGTAGACTTGGTCCAATTACCACCAGCGCTACTGGCAGCAATTGGTGCGGTTGGACGCTATACGGTTGTAGTATGAACCAAACTTTAAAATATCATGTTGCTAGTGGGTGTGATTTCTAGCATAGAAGAGAGATCATTTCTAGCTAGTGCTACGCTTGGTACATCTTTGTGTACTTGTAGTCATATGAAACCTCAAATTCGATCCTGACCAATGCTCTTTATGCTCGTTTTGAGCAGGCATTTCCTGACCTCATGCACATGTGCTATTTGTAAGCATAGATTGTTCAGGGCCAAGATTAGCGCAGAACTAAGGAAGCTATTTAATGATAAGCAAACGTGTTTTCTAATCCTTAAATTTGTCCGTTATGCTATTATTACATTGCGCAAGTAAATATTTTACCGGGTTTTGGAAACGCTGACCTTCAAAGATGAAATCGAGTTAGATTTAAAAATTATGGGCTGATATGGCAATCCAGCAGTGAAAACGTATAATAGTTTGGTATCTACCAGCTGTTACACGCAAATACTGCAGGCCTTGAAGTTGAATAACTTCTGAACTAGCTGACTTCAATGATGATTTTTATTATGCGTTAAAGGTACTCTCTCTTCTCTGTGAAACATTTGCCCCGTTTTGGCAACTTCTGAACAGAGATATACCTATTTTTCGCGTTGCCGTGTGTAATAGCAGGTGTCCCTAATATTCACTGCCATCAAGGAAAAGTGGCGCTCACGTATACATAATTTGCATATATAAGAAATCTATAAGAAATGCACTGTCACTTCCTTTATGAGCAACTTTTATTTTGATAAGTGCCATAGCCAACAGACGGAGTTGTTCGCGTTGCCCACCGCAAAGCACAGCTAAGCGCGCGAAAAGCCCTGAAAAAACCATTTTAATTGTTGACTATCAATACAATACAGACCTAATTGTTGTAAGCTATCAAAAATACGCTTTCATCTTGCAACCCACCATTTACTGTAACCCTGTGACCCATAAACTACGGCAGGCTGTTTTTTCAATCCAAAATCCTTTATTGAAATTTATTGTCGTTTATGACGAAAATGGTTGTTACCGATGGCTGTTGAACGGGCATTTCTATAGAATGGCGTCGCCACTTTTAATGGTATAAATGCGTAAAAGTTGAATAGGGTGGGCCGTTGACTAATTGCATACATTGATTAGGCAGCCTCAACATTCGTAGCATATAGTAATTATTGTGTCAGGTCCGCGTGTTATTGGCAGTGGACGTTCTAAATCATTCATTCAAATAGCGGAGGCGTAAGTCCTTCTGAAGCAACTGTTTGGACAAGTTCAGTAATTGAGTAAGCTATATTGGTAACATAGAAACTATTGCAAATAGATATGATTATTCAATTCGTACTTATATATTTTTCTATGAACTATGCAAGCGGCGTAGATAAAAAAAAAACGGTGTCTGCATCCAACTTGATATACAAATTTATAATGTTACGGTCAGAGTTCAAGATTTCCCAGTTTCCTGACAGTGCAGAACTCATAGAGCAACACTACGGCAGTACTGCCTGACTATCGATAGAGAACACGCGTTAAGCTTATAATGAGCTTATAGCCAATGTTGTCTACGCCGCGACGGTACTCGAACTAGCCACGTCTCATCGCATAGCTGAGGTCTGCCGTAACATGCAGTGACTCACAAGCTGAGCCGCCTGGGCGACCATTTGTCGAGTATGTGTGGGATATTTGAGAAAATTAGAACAATGCAATGCACAACATTGACATTTGTACATCAGCAGCAAGAAAAATAATTAAAATCAACACAAACATCTCTTCTCTAACGATTGGGTTACTCCGTACACAAGGGGCCAATTGTCACAATCAGTACCGAGAATGTTCTCGTGATCCGGAACAAAATTCGTTGAAGTAAACGCTGATACTGCACGCCGTCGTATTAAGAACATATGCTGAACTTCGTTTGACGTAAATACAGTGCGTTGAGCCAAATGTTGATGTTGAGTTTCTATAACAATTTTTTCTTTTTTTTCAATAACAAATAATTTTACCTTGAAACATTTGATGGATTTCTAGCCATGCGAGGGCTAGAAGTTAAGGATATAATAAATAAGAATCAAATTACAATGTACTTTATGAATAATTATCTTCATTAACCTAAATTATAGTGTTGTGTGTGCGTAGCATAACGGCAATTGGTACAAAGTTCTTATCACAAAAATGCAAAACTGCGACCCTTTTTCAAATAGCAATCACTCTAAGTTATGTACCACGTTTTACAATATTGAACTGGTAGGTATATCAATAAGGTTGCGTACAAGGGCAAAACTGATCGCCACTGCTGCGCCAGGTGCATTCTAGGCGTTTCGACTAGAAATATTATTATTAGCACATATAACATGGGAGGTCAACATTTTAAGAGTTAACAGAAGGTCTGAACAGTTAACAAGGCGATCAGTGTGTCAAAATACGCACTGTGAGATTCTAAAATGTGACATACTTCCTCCGTCCTATCATCAGTATTTAGGAAGTATGTTATTCGCGCTTCAAACACATATAAAAACGCCAAAGATATGTAGTCCGACATTTTTTGGAGCAGGTCTTTTTTTATATGCAGCATATGATCGATTATTACGCAGTAGTTCAGCTAAAGAAACATCAGAACCGAATCGCTACCACTATTTTATCTAAGCTGCAAGGAACAACAATACATATCTTGCCTATTAGCATCCAGACTCGTTAATTTTTTTTTCTATATATTTATCGCATATTGCTACGCCGGGCGCCATCTATACTATTTCCGTTTTTCCGAACGTAACCTTACGCGATTTTAGACCTTCTCAACCTAAACATGCATCTTGTAGCTGAGGTCGTTACAGTTCCTGTGCTACTCCCGTTATCGCATTGGAGTTTTCCTATTGCCATTTCCTTGACGCAGTTCTTTCCTCCGAAGACCCATTGCATTGTTCAAGTCAATATTCTCTGTTTCCAGCTTATCCCATTATCATGTTCTAGTAAGTGGCATTACATTGTTTTAGCAATTTTGCTACCTGGTCTCTGCTGTTCGGTTACCCTGAGTCAGATATTATTCAATCGTTGCTGTGTCACTTATCTTGTGTCCTTATTGCAATTTTGCGGCTACTACGTTAACGTTGACCCATTACTGCTTTGCGGTTATTCCGCTTTCTCAAAATGAAACTTAACTTTCAGAACTTCATGCAAAGACTAGATCGTCTAAAAAATAAAGCGATAAAGTTAAATATTTAAACTCATCAGCATTCTACTTTGAGGATTCTGCACTGCTTCCTGGAAAAAAACACACCATATTCAGTTTCATGGCAAACAATAAGGAACATCAGTCTGTAAAAAAAATTAAACCTCGCATCTCGAGTGTAAAGCTCGAAGACCTAAGCAACTCTTATGTTTAGATGTTTCGCAGATTCTGTCAAGCTTGTTTTCCAAAAATGCCATGTCGGCTATAGTGCCCTTTCGTCAAACTGTGTCCGTACTATGTCTATAATCACGAAAACTGTCCTTGTTCTTTTTGAATATTTCATATAAAAATATGATCTTGTATATATGTACATTAAACGTGTTAACAATTACGCCCTTAAACAGTTAGCTTTTTACTACGCGCAAATTTATGATGGCCTTTTTCCATTTTCAAGTGTATTATATTAAACAAAAGGATTAATCACTGAAGAGATTAATGTTTTGAATTTGAACAGCCTTAGTCAAGCATTACTTCAGTTGTCTGGTTTCTTCCAGCACAAAACGTGAAGGCATACCCCCAACAATTTTTTCGGGGCATATATTAAAGAGACTGATAGCTGGCTGAATAACATCAATGTCGCTTCAGGTTTCGTCAATTTTAGGAGTTAGGGTGTTATTCATTTCTGATAAGATTTAGCAAACAGGTTGCCAGTGGCCTTATGTTTGCTTTGTTATCTATATTTGCGACTTAACTCGTCTGAATGATTAAATAAAATAAGAATCTCAACTTATCTTTTAACGTAATAAATACCTTTATAGCCGACGCTTTGTACTGATGACACATAGGTGTCAGACAGTTAACAACTATTAGGTTTCCAGCCAATCAAACATATGATATTCGTGTAAAACGACCTAACAGACCAGTCACGCAGATTTACCGCAAGACGGTTTAACTCCATACCGTGATAAACATCATAGTGTCGTGTCCATTATTACGTGGCAAGCAAAGCTTTGATAGTGAAGCACGCAACATGAACCTGAAACGTGACGTTTTCTTCTGCTTGAAATAGGTCGGTTCGATCGTACTAATGCAAAGTTCACAATTCACCAATGCAGGCTACTAAGGAATCCCTTGAAACTACGGAACTGAGCTGCTTTTAGCGTCGCCAGGTTTATTAATACACCTAATTCATAGTCGAGGTAATGATAGATAAAATCATTTCAAATATAAACAGTTTATTAAAATTTCACTATTTTTCGTTTGTTCTATTCCAAACTAAGATCCTCTGACTGTTGAACATAAATGTATTATCCATATTTTTCAATGGCATTCGATTATATAACATCCGTGAGGAATAACACATTGAGTGCAACTTAATGACTGTTTACTTGATAGCATTTTGATAAAGTGACTTAACTATAGATTTGTTTCTTTTCTGAGCGGAAGGAAAAAATTCCATCCAATAATATTTCAAAATGCCGCCGTACTAAGTGATATAAAAACAAATGTCTTTGTTTGCGTTTTGCGGGCTGTATATAAGTACAAGTATATATTGTACTTATAGCTATGCCTTTTAGTACTCCATACTTCGGTACTAAACTAATATAAAATAAGGGATTAAACTTTTCCTTTTACTACATAGATAGGTCTCACTTTTGTTTCGTTTCCTTAGGTCTCGGTATTTCGTACAATCAGCTCGAACCACGATTTGGTAAATGCATATCATAATCACATATTTTAAGCGGACACATTGTTCTAAACCAAACCGGTGTTGCCGCTCCCTTTTGCAGCTTTTGCTAAAATGTAAGCTTTCACTCAGTACGGATCCTACTACTAGTACATGATTATCATTTGCAACTATAACGAAAATTATTTATTTGCTACTAGTAGACTGTTTGGAGCAAAGTTTCGTTTCGTTGGTAGCGCCCTTTCTACGGAGACAATATGCCAAAAATCTACGAATGATTTTTAACATTATTTTGCTTTAAGACCAATCTGCTAATTTTAGCTGTTAACATTTAGCAGAGTTGATAAGCACATCTGGCACAAAAACGCACGGTGTAAACTTGCTTATAGCGGCCTAAGCACAAATGTTTTGGTGTCGAGAGAGAATAGCTCACTTCGTTCTAAAATTCACAATTGAAATGAGATGAAGAGAACTTTTCTGACTGCACTAAGCCCATTCTTTATTATTGCTGCTACTTATTGATAAAGGCTTAATTGATGACTTAAAACACACAAACATTTACAATTTACTTCGACAGATAATAAATAACGATATAAGCTATGATAGCTCAAATTAGTTGGGATAGATCTATTGAAAAATTCCTAAAGTGTCCTGCTCTGGTGTTTAAATAATGAAGCAGAGTTCCGCTAAGTCGAACCTAAATGTCTTCGATTTTACTGGCTCAGTTCAGTAGTGATGACAGTTTGGAGACGCGAATAATCCGCAAAAAGACAACCTCCTCTTTTTTTTTGTGTGTGTGTGTGTGTGTATATACATCTTATTCTATCAATCTAATTAACAGTAGGTCTCAGAAGCTTTGTGAACTGGTGCTTTTTGGATAATCTGCCGCAGAGCTGTCTTCATCAAAACTACTTTTGCGGTCAGCGGAGGTCGTATATAGAGATTCTTCGCTAACATTCTCCAGTGTTACATGTCTCACATGGACAAATCCGTATGGTTCGCTGATCTTCGGGATGGCGATGCGTGCTGTACCTGTTCGAGACGACGGTGCTGGCCGTGAATGACTACATCGGTGTGAAATAAGCAGACGCGGTGAGCGTTCCGCGTAGTATTGGCATGCCACTTTTGAAGAGACTGTTGCCGGGGACTGCTTGAGACGCTCAATAAGGACATCGTAACGGGCTTGGTCCAAATCAACGACCTTTTGATCGACGAACGAGTGCCCGTCAATGTGCATAAATTCGGTAGGTAAACTAATCTGATCGTGGGTGATCTGGCGTCGGTGTAGACGACCAAACATCTTTGACGAAAATTTTTGACACAATAACTGGAGGCAATAAGAAGTTTGTGAGTTTTAGTAAACAACGTGCGGTAACCGTTGGCAAACCAGGTAAAATCCATCAGATTGTAGCGCACTTAATTAGCAATTTTTCTATATACTCGACATTTGCAGAAATTCCATTAGAAAATGATGTTCTGCTTCGTCTATCTTCGGCACAAAAGTTGATTTATACTTTAAAATTGTCCAGTTTCCAGGTCCGGGGAGGTTGAACGTATGCGTTGACAACACAGTTAAGCCGGTTGCTAAATTGAGCCAGAAGACGACTTTCCCGTAACTCTCTCACAAGCAGCTGAAAAGCATGAAGCACAGATAAGCATCGAATTGCAGTTTCTATATTCACAGTGTAGATCATGGAGCTGTACAGACAATGCACTCCGTCACATAGCACTATCTATCTATTCCACTCGTAGGAACTCTGAGTAAGCCAAAGCTGTCCATGATTAGGTTACCGGTATAGTTTCCTCTACTCGAATCAAAACATGGAGAGATATATACACTAGTAGCTGTTATTGTCATGAATCGAGCAATTTTCGCTTTTAGCTCTCACTGCTTTCTCGAAGTATTTCGATAAAGACAGGCAATAATGGTACAACTAATAGGAGAATTGAACAACATAAGAAGAATTCAGCCAGTGATCAAACAGTTCTGGCAGTATTTGCTATATCGATAATGGAAAAACTCGTGGTTGACGGACGTCAGCTCGAGAGCGGAAATGTAGTGTGCCGATGTTGTGACTACAAACAGGGTGGAAGCGTACCGTAGACAATATGACATGCGACGTGTACGACGAGTTTTTGAGTGGAATCATGTGTGTGAAAACATCTCCAGAAAAAACGTAGTTAATAACGAGCAGTTGCAGTTTACGCAATTAGACTTAACAATAACATAGAGTCTCTGCGAAAATTGGTCCAGTAAGTTAGAAAACCGAGTCATACAAAAAATATGGCTTCAGCCAAAGCCATGTGTATATTTAGTCCTGGCTCAAGCTTTGTTACCAATAAATTAACAGAACATAATTCCGATAGACTCAGATGGTGTTATTCAATTTAGAATTTGAATTGAAGCTTATTTTTCTTCTAAATGGTATTACGTAATTATAGAACAGTAATGCGCAGCAAATTAGTGAGGCATGACTTGAAATTTAGAATTGATTTATCATAATGCTAATTCTATCTTCCGAGAGACTCACCTACGACGCTCTAAACCTTTCTGCCTAATTATTTGTGTTGTTGAGAAGATGTGTTCGCACTAGATCTGTGTAAACGCTTGAGCGTCAAAGCTTTTGAGAAAGATCAGCTGTCCACATTTTAGTACTATACATTTATTCAAGCTTGTACACTATTTTATGAGGTAATACGTACAGCCAAGGGTTAAAGGACGTTTGTGTTTACAAAAAATTTACTAAATCAATAGGTCACTCACTTTACAGCTCCAATTCCATTTAGAATCGCACTAATTCGCCATAAAAAGACTCGACGCGCTTGGCAACTAGATTTGAAGTTAGTAACAACTTCAAATCTACTCAAACTAAAACCAAACGTACACCACTTGTCTATTCGTTGCAGCTTTCACATACTCGACTGATATATCGATGAAGACTGTCTATCGAGCCGATCGCAGTATGTGCAATGACAATAATAAATAATTAAATCATAATTATGAAGTGCACGCAAAAATTCATGGGCTGGCTGTACCGAGAACGTTTCATACGAAAATATGTTTATCAGATAGGTCTCTTCGAGTAGAATGTGTTGACGTTAAAGGACAGATCGACTGTAATACCGCTAGCGTTTTACAGTGGCAGCGAAAAAGATGACAAATTCGTTTCACACAATGAATGTAGTGACAGGGATGTCATCGCGATCCCGATCTCTAAAGATATCACAAAATGCACATGTTATTTTCCCGCTAGTCAGGCACGCACCACACAGTATCGGTTTCGTCCAAGGGTCAACGGGAGTTAGAGGATAGTGCGGTGTGTTCTCTCTCAGTTCTTATGGACGTCATACATATTACCGCGGTCGTAAGCTGGCACATGGAGGAGAAGAAATCGAAGCTTCTAAACAATACAACAATGAGATATCATCGATATGAACCTTCATGACGTCGATCTTTTCCCTGAAAAGTTCACCTACGAGGCGTGTCAATGCACTGTTCAATGTCCTCTAGGGTACAGCCGTAGACTCACCAAATAGGCTGAACAATTCCGCCGTTCGGTCACCTGCCCTCTAGATAGGCGGCACGCTTGATTACAGAACCCACCTGACTGTGAAGATTGGCTGAATTGGCTAGTGAGATTAGCAACAGAGTTCACTTTTGTATGACCTACGTAGCTAGTCTAAAATTGTGTTTTCATTAAACAATTTTAGCAAACCATAATTGGTATCAAGAGGAAATTCAAATTTGCAGCATAATGTAACAACTTTTGCTAACCCAAAGCCTTACCCGTCTGAATGTGTTATGGTTTTAATATGTGCGACTCGAATACACGACTGAGCCAGTGAATCCAAATATGAATGTGATGAGGTTATCATCTCACGGCACACCACACGCGTGTACATAGATGAAGCTGACCATATAAGTATCAAGTTTTTGATATGTCATGGCGTGGACAGTGCTCTCATATTCGCACGGACGATATAAACCATTGACGAGTTACATATTTATCAGCCACTGGAAATAACCTACCAGTGTGTTCCTTTGATGTACAGGAGCTTATATGACTACGTCTATCTACTAGTGCAGGTGGCATTTTCCTCTTCCCAAGATATTTCAATACACGTTTTCTCTCCATTGTTGTACAGAAAAATTGCGACCAAATACACTTCATTGAAATCCAATCCGAGATCGAAAAACATAGTACACATTAACGTTTGACTCACGTGTTTCACATTGACACTCCAGGAGCTTTTCGACAATTTCCAATTTACTAATGAAGTGGGTTTGGGTCGCGTCCAAAGGGTTGTGAGTGTTGATTCCAGATGTCGTTGCTGATCAGCTCGACGCGATGGTATTCTACTCTCTGGGATATGGGAGCTTTTTATGAGAGGAAGAAGCCAGTGACAGTCAGACAGAATTCTACATATCAATGTGTACCTATGTAAGCATAGAAGTACATTCGTACATAATGTTAACCTTATTGTTGTTCTGGTAAGTGGGTTCGTCGGAGACCAGATGAAAGACCGTAATTTCCAAAAAACAATACGAGCTTAGCCCACTATAAAGTTCCGTATAGTTTAACAGTCGTATTCCAATGAGCACAGATGTAGAATCATGAATGAGATTTTACTCGGTAACCAAGCATCGGTTTCCGTTCACAAAGAGGACTTCCATCGTTGTTTGTTTGTTTGCACTTAATGGATCTTTCTCCTCGAAAGGCGCAACGATTCGAGGTAGATCCGTTGCTATAAGAAAAAAGAAGTCCTCTTTAACGCGATCTATTCAATTTCTAAAACGGTTTACATGAATCGTACGGTGTCACCAGTAGTGTGACTCTTTTCGAGTTTTCTATTTCTGGAACACATTGGTCATTCAGCGAAGGTCCCCGTATGGTTGTCCTAAGGTCACGCTAGACAGGGCCGCTAAAAGTATCTGCGACGTGTCGGTTATAAAAAGTGCTGCGTTCACACAAAAGCAGGCGTTAAATTGCGTGATTTCGTGTAACAGCAGGCCACCCATATGTTTTCACAACTATATAACTAACTTTGAAACTTGCACGCAGTTCCCGCTACACAACGAATTACATCCCACAGGTTGCCTTAGCTGTGACGGGGTTAGGTATACTTACTTTCTAAGAACACGTGTTATACGTTTTACGTTACACGTTTTGCATATTTTTGCTAGTGAGAGATTAAAATCTTGGAACGCAACGCCTCACCACCCGCATGTGACTTTTTAGCGACCTTTGCAATCACTCTGAAATCACTCTTGTCCGGCTCTGTCAGAAAATGGAGATAGTCCTAATCCGTGGCGTTTAATCGTTCGCTTCTGCCTCAGGAAACGGGACTGGATTATAAACATGCCCTGCTTTAAATGTCAATATAAAAACCCAGCATATTGAGCAAACAGTATTAAGGGCAACCTTATTAGCATACTGCTGACTCACGCATTGACCAGTTGACCATGATCCGCCTGTTATATCCGTTGTTATTAATGAATGAAAGGAGTCTTGCCGCGGCGCTCACCTTTCTGGGGCGATTGGGTACATTTTCTATTCGACACTCGACCGTTATGTGGTAGAGAGAGCCCGCGATGATTTGCAGCATAACTATGGCTAAAGAATTACTTTTTATGGAAACAATATATTTGTAAAATACGACTCTACGAATACGCAGAACAGTGGTGAACAGTTCTGCTCATTGATGTAGTGTGTAGTAAAATTTGTGGAAGACAGATTTAAAAAAAAAATCCAATTCAGTAAGGTCTTGCGGATTAAGGGACTCGTGTTTCGATATAATCTAATACTTCGCTGCCTCTAGAAATTAAGTTGCGAGTGTTTGAGGAAACTAGATAACGGCGTAACAACAACACCTTGACGTCAATTCTGCATATGGAACACTGCAGGGAGCGTACCATCAGGACGGCATTGTAAATACTGTGCTTCTAAAGACTAATATTTAAAACAAATAAGCAAACGTCGCGTTAGAGAACAAAGCAGTCCAGGGACCGATGGCTATGCGGCGGTGGAGACTGTACCGGAGAATGTCGGCCATATATGCTAAGAACTTCAATATCGGACACTGTATTACTTAGGAAATATAGCTGAATCTGCCTCACTGGTCTGCCTCCTGACTTGCAGGCCACACAGGCCCATCAGGACCGGTATAACAAGCAAAAATATAATATTTCTGTTCAGGTCACTTGACCAGTAGAACTTGCAGTAAAGAGCCACTCTATATGGTATGCCAAGCTACAATAACTGTGGTATATAGTTGCAACGTAAGAGTGAACTCAGAGAGACTCAAAAATACAATGCAGACCTAAAGGAGATTTATTGGTGAGTGCTAGACAATAAATACATAACCCTATTTGGAACACTGCAAGTAAAAAAGTTATTGGAAGCTTCAAAAAAGCCACAAATAAAGCCGAAATACCGCGCACAATAAAGCACAGAAAACACCAAGTATTTCAACGGCAAAGAAGTAACACGGTACCCAGCTAAAGCCGATTAACATACGCTGCCGTGCACGTCCACTTCTCAAAAGCGAAATTTCCTCGTCAGAGCGTATGATCTGAAAACAGGTCGCTTCCTGAGTCCCATGCTCGCTTCAGGATAGTAGGAACAGGAAGAAAATAACATAAATAAGCATTTCGTCAGCGTTTTATTCGGATGACGCATTTTTCAGGAGTTGATGAGGCCTTTGAGTCGATGCATCGTTGTTTGTTCAAAATGCTGCCACTGTGACATCTCACACGATAAAAGCTATGTATAACATAGAAATAACAATCGGCAACACAAAAAGTCTAAGCTGTTGGCTTCGTAGACGCGTCCGAGCATACTATGCTCGTAAATGTTTTCCAAATTGTGGATTAACATAGCACGAAAAGCACAAGAAAGTTGGCACTAAATACAAAATACGAGGTATCTACTTACGTTTCCGAACTGGGTCTCAAAAGTCACATCGAGTCTCGCGCGTGTTCACTTGACGAATATGCACAGGATATGCTTAGAACGAGATATTTCTATTATGTCTGCCTATTAAACTGTGGTAGCGCGTCTCGAAAGCGAGAATTGGCGTCCTTTACGTTAGCGTTCGCATTTGACGGTACCCTTTCTTTTTTATTTTGCAATGGCTATTTAATAAATAGCGCGTCAAGTGGTAAACAAATGTTTTCAATTACTGCACCAATGAGCGTCCCGTTTCCGACTGACTAAACTAATGTTTTTCCCAATCGCGCTACTATTGGACCTGATAAACATTTCAAACACTTAATCATTCCTATAATCCAATTAATTGCTATTTTACAACGGATTGTTTATCTTCGACTGTGCTTGCCATTGCTTATAATAACTGAACATTTTATTTGGAAAACAAAATTAATGATTTAACATATATATCAATAGTAATTTTTTTTCTTCATCAGCCATTTGATGTGAATTTGAAGACGAGAGGTCAGGAGTGACAACTAGACATACAAACATGGCAGACTACTAGTGGCAACCAGGCGCGCTAATACTGGCAAACCGCTGATAGCGAAAAGGGGGGTGGTCGTTGAAGTGGGTTTTGAGGGCTTGCTTTTTTGTATTAGAGTGGCATGAGCCAGCTATGGAGAAATAGAATTGTACAATGCTACAACGGGGAACTAGTAAGTCGATGTGGTTTTGCCAGGAAACAACAAGGCTTTTACCAAGCAAAGAAATCGGAGATCGCTAACCTGCTATGTATTAGAGATGAAAATGTCATTGGCTCTGTGAGAACGAAAGGTGCTAATGAAAAGATAAAAATATGGTATAGAAGCATAATGTAAACGATTACAAAGCATGCACTCAGAGTGAATAGGTCTAAACTGATATGTCAGAAAATCGCGTTAACTGAACCTGATTCTCTAAGAAGTCATTTATTATTTAATGTAACAAATGGCTTAACTATTGTTGCCTAAACACAACTTAGCCTTGACCTTATTCCGACGTCATCGATAGAAGGTACCGACAAGGGCTTTTTGGTTAAAATTTCACTTTAACAGTGCTTTATGATTCGATCCAATCTAGCGGCCTGTAATTTAACGTTTCTTATAGTCGACTTTTTACATTCTGCCCCATTCAAAATAGTTGCCTGGAAGCTAGAAAAACGCTAGATTGTCCTAGAAACAAACTAGTACACTCGGAACGCTTATACGTCCTGAAATAACTAAACAGAGTCCTACAATTCGCGAGTTAAACAACGAGCAGCGGTATAAATAGAAGGCAAGGCAGATCATCCATGGATTTAAATCTTGACACGCTACATAGATAGCACCAATTCACGTTTAATTTAGTGTTACTGCAGAAAAAACGTATATATATATATATATATATAAGAATTAAGGTTATATTGCCCCTATATGAGGGGCTTAACGAATCACCGTAAACAAATTTTTTTTTAATTTACATAGTGCCTATCATGGATAAGAGCCAATAAAACGTATGTGAAACGTTAAGTGCTGAATCAACTTTGTTATTATAAAATAAGAAACTTTTATTCTTGCATTTTATGTTCACCTAATGTCAGAGCTGTGAATACAAACTATGTAAATAATAATAACTAACGTAATTACGAAACTACAGAACGAATTAAACATACGTGTTTATTTTTCATCCAATTTAAATTTCTTGTCCTTTTATGATCCATGGTAAATTCTGACTGTTGATCATAATTATCCGTAATAACATTGTTTCATCCAAGCGATGCGTTGTGTCAATGAAATAATATAAAATTTTCAACCACAAGTGACACAACGTTGGTGATAAGGAGAACCTTATTCTAACTTTCTGGGTAATATTTTATCTTAAATTATAACCCTGGAGGTTAGATGTATATATAATATATATATATATATATATATATATATATATATATATATATTATTGGTATTAAAATAATTCAGTGTAACAGGTTTTGTAGAACGTAACTTCACCTTTGAAAACCTTTTTATCGTTTATCGAAATACGAAAAAATATTTAACTGTTTTCGTGAACTCCTCTGTAGTGTACATTCAGTACTGCTCTACAGAGTGAGTCCTAACAGCCATAACAAAGAAAACAGCTAATATGCACTAAATTTCGGATTGTTTAGGCATCTTCGATGACGTTGAACTACCTGCTCTAAAATTCTAATAAGCATCATCATACGCCAAGTAATAGTATGGTTATTCAACGTAATGGCGTCTCACCCGAAAAATCGCCCGTGTGTCCCAATGTACGAAAGTGGCACAAGGATCTAGCATACTGTACTTAGCGTGTTATCTAATTAACAGCAGCAGCTCCAAGATATGGTAATTAAGGAAATCGGGTAATATTATAGCGGAGATTGACGCTTCCGTTCTCTAGCAGAACCGGGATCTTATGACTGGTGGCTTCTTAATCAGCTAGATGTTCGAGGCAAGTGATACGATTCGAGGTAACTGCATGATGTAAGACGGAACAGTGAAGCATGCTTGCTTTACCCTTCAAAAAGAACAACGTCATAAAGCCTCTGCACACGACATCAGCTTCAAGCTGTTAGAGCTATAAATATCATATGAACCTCGTCCGCGTTTCAGAAGCTTCAAGTAGTTTGCTAGGAAAAACCGTACGGCTTGCCGAAAACTCGCATTTGCCCAACAAAATGAGTGTTTCAATATGGTACTACTACTACTACTTAATACATTTAGGAGATCAGTTTTATAACCGAATCGGCCTTACATTAAATATCACTGCCACATTCTCTACTGAGCTCGAGAAACCTGTACGTAGAGCAAGTAAATAAATTCAAAGAAGAAACAACCGACAACCTTGATAAGCATAATAAAAACAGTAATAATAATAAGACGCAGCTTAACGTTCGAAACGGTCTGACATTTTACATACATTTCCAAGTTAAAAAATTGCGTGTTTACCGCGTTTCATGTGATGTTTCAGGTACAAGACGTTCATTTAGATCGTGCGGAATTCTCGGCTTGAGACGCTTTTTTATATTACTATTACATTATATATAGCTTAGCGTTTGCGTTGGAACGTTTTCCAAAAATCCTCAACAATTTTCTATAATATTTTGCAGGAAGATAGTCTACTGAGCGAGGCAACTGACGCACACACGAGCGCTTTGTTTAAATGCTATCTATGCTCTATTTACTTACTCAAATTATGGACAAAATGCTATTATTATATTTTTGATACGTACGATATAGTGGCACTCTTAAAGCTCTGAGGCCGTAATCGCTAGGGAAACGATACTCAAGCACAACGGTGTTGACTGGCCACAGAGATTACTCTCCAGCAATTTTGAAACTCAACTCTCCAAAACAGGGCTGGAGTCGACCTCAGGACGATCTTCGAGATGATTCACGCGGCACAAATTATATCGCCGTGTGAAAACTGCGACGACACGGTATCTGCGGTACGGTATAGATATGGATGCAACTTTACCTATGTATTTCGCTAACGAATGCATATAGGTGACTTGAGCTGCGACCGAACGTTCTTAGCAAGAAGATGACGTATAGCGCGCCAGAAACCATGTGGAGCTGGCTGTGATCTGGCTTTAGAGGAGAGACTTATGGCGGTTTCGTATAAAAAGAGAATGAATGTATTGTGTCGTTTTCCTGCCGTGTGATGAGGTATAGTACGATGGTAAGTATAAGTGACCCGATATGCATTAGGACGATCAGAGAATGTGCGCTTCCAGTAATTACCGAAGCTACTCCGTTCATGATCTTCAAAAGCCTTAGCAAACAGCCCTGATGATGAATTAAATCAGACACGATACCAACGGCGTTGATTTGGCGCGCTACTTCGCAAAGGTCGGGGCCCACTCCACGCACGCAGCACGACGGCGGCACGCTATACAAGCCCGTCATGCCACCAAGCTTGCTTAAAACATCGTTGAACGGATTGACGCCAGTGTTATTGTACGTTGATGTGGCCCAGTCACTAGGATCGTTGGGGCCACAGCAATGAAGAGATGTCTGAAGCGCATCGATACGCTGGTTGACCGGGCTATTTAGGTCATTGCTAGAGTAGTTCTTTTGCATTACAAACGATAGCTGGTTTTTGATCAATTCACAAAGAGGTTCCAGATCTCAACTTCGCTTCGGTGTTCAGTCACAAGCAGGCCACCCATAATTGCTGCACATGTAACTAACGCCGACGTGTACTTGAAAATCACTCCGCAACAGCCAACCAGGCTAAGAAATACGGCCACAACTCCCCGTCCCAAGATGAGGACTATCGCTGTCGAGTATTGCCCAACATAGTCCTTGTTGCCTAGGTAGTTCATGTATTGATCATTTAGTTGAATGCACACAAGTGCGACTCCAATGGTGAACAGGCCAAACACAAGGTACATGCAGTTCAGAATCAGCAGAAAGCACCTTAGACACGATGCGTATGCGTTCAACGCCGTCGTAACTGCCGTGTTAACCATAGAACAGTAAGAAAAGAAAGCGTCGGTGTTTAATATAGACTAACGGCACTGCGTTCGCGGGCTGAGGAGTACACCTACAACCAGAATTTTCGTAGACGGATCAGCCAGCCAACCTCGAACACGCTAAACAGCAGTCGAGACCCCTTTGGAACCGGCAACCTTTCTACTACTGCTCTGGCCGTCCGTGAGTCAGCACGGCTATAGTCATCATTGCCGCAACCAGCCATACATATATTCAATGGTTGTAAATAACCAATAAGTACTCCTTGGAGTTTATAATGTGAGCTGGACTCTGAAAGTGTACATAACAATTCCTTGTCATCACGCCTGCAGAATTTATCATATGACCTCATGCCGGCTATTATCAAGGGTACTCTTCCTTAATACTTAGCCACATAACACTACGTAAGAATTAAAAATAGCATTGCAAATGTTAGAAAAGTACGAGATGTCGTTACAATCTCGAAATGAAACACGGAGTTTTTTTCAAGGTTTTTTAAGAAAGTTAAACGCACTTGCTATCGATGGCATGTAGCATTATCGTCTTAGGACCGCATATTGTCTAAGTTAAAATCACCCGATTTCAGTTACAGGAGCCTCTTAACATGCTTTTGCAACAGGAACCATTAATATAATATACCGCAGAATCAAGTTATAACCATTTGACCTCACTTCTTGCCTTCAATTCGCACCATGTGGATAGTTAGCTCCATAATGTGCTTGTTTACAAACAGTGCAAAGTTTTGTTGATTGACTGGTAGAAAAGTCAGGTAGAAAAGATGATCTTTGACAGAACATTACGATTGTCTAGCAGAAGCCGTTTGGCCCATTTAGCAAATGTACAATGCTCTACAAATCGTCGGATGTAGTTTCAATCTCAGAGACACGAATGCCGAAGTTTCCGGATAGCACGCGACGGACTCAACTGTTGCGACCGGAGCAACATCTGATTCTGTCACATATCCTCAGTTACTTCCTTAATGAGTTCATTTGCGCAGAGTTTTTGTAAGCAGTAGTTTCTGGCACGGAGCAATAGACGTACCCGTCCTTTTACACCTTTTCGCAGGACGGAGTAAGACGGCTTTACGGAACGCCGCACACTCATTGGGCAATATACGATACTACTAAAAACATTGAGGAGAAACGTTTTCAAACAGCATGGTGCATTCAATTTTTTGATTTGCAGAATCGGGCAGCGTTCGCCTACATCGGCGGCTTAACTACTCCACAAGCATCGAATTGAAGTTGACGCATTGAGAATGAATGACCCTATATGTTCTTGAGTCTACGTGTATTTTGCAGTGACGTATGTAGAATCAGACCATATGAAGTCCCGCTGAGTAACACCTTGTTAAAATAAAAGAATTCAATATTGGTGGAAGCTATCCTATATTAGCTCAATACCATAAGCGTCAGTTGGAACATTTTCGTATTGAGGGCCGTCAACCTGTTATATTGAAAAACAAAATTTCGTTAGTACTCGCAGCAGTGTCTCGGGAGCTCTGCCTTCAATAAATTAGTCTAATACGTTAGAAGAATGTTATGTCTAACATGTAAATCTACGAAGGCACTCTAGTTCAGCTCCTCGAACGCACATTGGTCATGAAGGGTTTTGGGCCTAAAAAAACAGTAGAGACATCATGTTATCCCGCTGTGCTAAGCATAAGCAATTGTACCTTGCAGAACCATGGGCCAGGTTACGTTGCAACTCGTGGGCCATAACTCAGCCTGACCATTTCCCTATTGAATATGCAAAATACTGCTTTTTTTTCGAAATGTTAAAACTTTACATACCCATCTAATGGGCAGTTGCACTTTTACGCCGAGTGTTACTACGTAAATAGGACTGTTGTACAGATAGGAGCATTGTAGGGCTTGCTTATATAGTTTCGTGATGAAAACTAATTCTACAGCGCTTTCAGAATAAGCGGTACTACTGATGATCTAGACGTTGTATCCAACATAAGCCGGTGATTTCGGGCGGAAAAAAATTATTTAATCTCGGTTAGGGGCCGTCTTTGCAAAAACATTAATCAGTATACAGTCTTTGCTTATACTTTGAAATCGAGCATCCTGTTTTCGGTATGATGACTTTGCGGTGGCACCTATCATTTTCACAGCAGGTGTAACCGAAACTTGATTGGATCTTCATATGTAGGGATCACGCATGTTTCTTTCAGTAAATTTATGTTTTTATAATATCATAAATCAAGTCTGTTTCTAGGTGTGGCAGGGTGTGATGGCTTATTATGTTAGTGTCGTGTGACAGAAATATGGGTTTATGTGTGAGACTTTGGATGACCGTTGTTGGTTTACTTGTGAATATCTTTTTCCATGACCACTTTGTTGACGCTTGTAGCAATCCAGCGTTTGAAGTAGTAGCAAAATGGCTTGCCACTGGCCGGGTCTTATACGACTGACCGCGTGCCAACCGCACAACACCAGCAGACAGCTTTTGTTACAAATTGTTATGGGGGGTTAAGTCAACTTCTGATATGGTGTTAAGCCCTTTATGTGAAAAGGCGTCCTCTCATTTCAAAGACCCTTTTGTGTGTAGTCTTGAGATGGAGGACTATCCCGTAATGAAACTGCTACTTGGGTTCATAGTGGGAATTTTGTATGGAGGTAGACAGATAGATGTCGAAAAAATAGAAGTTTATTTACGTCCAATCAACGACTTAATTGCCCGATCTACATGGGCCGCCGGAAGAGTTTTCCGTTTGGATTGTCAGCAACAATTGCAACTGGATAGTTTGACCTTGAAAGCCCGATACTCACGAATGGTTGGTATCTTTATGAAGTAAATCATAGTTGGTCAATCAAAATATGGCGGTGCCAGTAATCGAGACATGGTCAATGCTGAAGTTTTTAGACTAACGAGAAGGCCGAGTATGATACTGGTAACCACAGCAGCCTGCACATGGCGTATGCCATTAATATCCCTCCTGCATCGACGTCCAGATTTCTGTGAAGTGCTTGACTATAAGTATCATCGAAGAAATTGATCCAACAATAAAGGCTCAGTACGATTATTGGAGCTCAAAGCTATGGAGAGAAGTCTGCAAGGATTGGAGCTCCGGATGACCTGTGCCCTTTCACAACAGCCGGAAAAGACGTTAGAGGTAAAAACTGATAGTTCGTTATATAATATTGAACTTGATCGTTATTAAATATAGTACAGATAACTCCTGACGGTATTCAGCAAGCAGCGACATTGCCCATCAATACTAGCAAAGAGCCATATTGTCTATATACAGTGCCTACATTTCAGACTCTTCAGCTGTGGCCTTACCTACCTTTCAGAGATCAAATGACAAGCGAGTATGTGGGAGCCTGACATTGAAAAATAACTCACTTGTGCTTGTATCTATTGAAACTAGTTAGAGCATTGATATAGATATAAACAATGTGATTCTTCAATTGAATTGTCTCACGTAGTGAATGGCACCTCTGCCAAACACATTCAAATTAATATATCTCCATACATTCGTGTACGAATTTCGATGGCACTCTCATTAATAGGTAAAGTGTCGCTTAAGTTAAAGTGTACATTTTACGCACGACTGCGTTAAATGGCTTTAGGAAGTACGTTTCGTGCTACTGCAGTGGTAACATGCCCATAAATTATCAGCAAATTTTACAAAAACTTCGAAAATTTTCAATTTTTAAGTGCGCCATAAGTCACGCACACTAAATTGACAGTTAACTCGGTGAGAATCCGTAATGGAAACGTAAGTAAACGTCGTCCGGTGAAACTAATTTTGAATAGGTTAAGTGCTAACGCGTTATGTTAACCAGACTGCATTGCTCAGGTATCATTTTGACACTGTGGAGCTCTGATTCATTCAACCCTGGACCCTGTATTCTTAGGTTTTAAATTGGTAACCATTCTAAGATTACTTCAAGTCATCGTAGAATGTAAAATAATACTTAGCCGTGACCTCTTTTCCTTCTGGATTTCCTTTGTCAGAATTTTACCAACCCGCTAATACTGCCGTAGTCGAATGATAGAAGATACGGAGACCCGTAAAGCCGTTTTCCAGAGACAATCTCATTTCTTCTGTCGTCAGTGTTTCTCTGGTATGGATAAGCACGGTGCAGGTCGCTAGCGTATGGCGTCTTGTATACTTAGCTCTGCAATGCAGAGAACACAGATATCTGATGGGGCTTTACCAATTTTATGAAGAAAGTTTTAAAACACTCTGTGACCCATAAGGATTTGCCTGAGAAAACCTCTCTACTAGGACGTGCAATCTAAGCTCGTGTGTTACGGATGCCCGCAGAATATGTCGCGTACTTCCGTTCTACTGGATCCTGCCAAAGTACGCACCTTTCTTTAATCTTCAGGCCTTAGGGAATGATGCCTGCCAGAATCAGGGCTAACATGATTTTAAGTGCAAGGTTTTGCTGGGTACTTCTAAGTACCTTCTTGACCATCATTTCCACAGGTTCGGGTAATGTCTAGACAGGCGCCTCAAAGAGCGCAATGAACTCTGCTATTTTTCTACCTTTTCCGTTGGAACTGCTCTTGAGGTTCCACTTGTTTTTGTTACAGCTTGCTTGATATGGTGCACTACTTTATTGCGTGATTAAGCTGGATGTCCAGATATCTTGCCGTTTTTATACTTTCCCCACCTAAAGTGAATATGAGAGGCTAACACTTCCACTGTTAATAGGTAATGCAGTTTACGATTTCGCAAAAGCCAAACATGGCCTGTATTCCTTCATCTCTATTACGATCTCTTTCAGAATCTGGTTTCCTTTTCTTTGGAATTCCTCTGCCGTCCGGATATAAACTACGACAGCGAGGTCATTTGTAAGGCAAAAATTTGTATTCCCAAAGGAAAGTTGCTTCGGCTTAACACCCTGTTAACTGCCAAAATTTATAGGAGAGGGCACAAGAAAGGCCTTTGTGGAACCCTTCTCCCATAATAAAGACAGTTTCTCCAATGACTATCAATTTGCTCCGCAGGTAGATAAAAGGGGTATTAAAAGACGTTTCCTTTTTTTTGAACATCTGAGTATTGCTCATGGTGGCAGGCTATTGAGAGCATCTTTAACATCTAAATGAATCGTGAGAAAAAAAGCTCTTGCTTTAATCGAGCATTCCCCAATTTTCCTAGCCTTCCGATTGCTATCAGCACCGATCTATGTTTTCGAAGCCTTTGCTTTATGGTGGCCCAAATTCTTGTTGCTAGCGTCCCTACTGCGTATATAAGTCTGTATGAATTTTCACTCTTAGAAATGAGCCCATCACTTCTTTCTATTTTGGTAAAAAAACGACTTTAGCTGAAAATATGCGTGGCAGCTACAGCGATTATCTCAGAGAAGTTTTTATAAAGAGACCTTTTAACTACAGCCGGAATTTCGTCTAGACTCGGCGCTTTACTGGTTCTGAGACGTTTTCCTATCTTAGATACCCCCTTATGTAACAGGTGGCATCCGTTTTTTAGGTTTCAAGCCTGTGAACTTAGCTTGATCAAAAGGCTGCTGATATGGGAAGAAGGATCCTCATATGTTCATTTTCACTTTTTTAGCAGAATGTATTTCTTTATCCTCTTACGGCTTTATAAATATGACCCCATGGGTCTTTCTGTATTTTTTGCAGAAAATTTCTCCAACAATTGTTCTTGCTATCCCTGACCTTTATCTTATCTATCCACTCCTCTTTTCTACATTCTTCAGTAGCTTCTCGGATCGCCTCTAGGTCATCGCCAGCTCTGAATCGTTTAAGCTTGGTTATATGCTGCTCGATACTAAGAAATCTCTTTATTCCTCCGATAATTTGGTCACAATTCTTGACTTCCCTTATGAGACCTTTTTGCTACGCTGACTGCAACCAGGGGGTCACTATAGATATTCCTCATTCCGCGAGTTTCCATATTGCAGCACTCAGCTTTTCATGACCTCCCCTATCTCTGTTTATCCTGAACGACATTCTGTTTCTAGGATCGCTGTTTGTTTACCTTAAATATATAGAGAACTATATACTATTATAACTATTGGATGCTCTCTTTTCTTCAAGACTTTCCAGCCATTGGCCTCTGTAATATCGTGAGATCTACGAAAGTGGAACCGGCGTGGCCCTAAAAGTTGATACGCCACCCATGTTTAGCGCTTTCAGGTTTTGCGTGGCCATCCATTCTAACAGCTGCCGACCCCTCACTTTGGTCTGCAAACTTATCATGTCTGTGATACCGTGTTAAAGTACTCGGCGTATTCTATTTCGGTTAGCAATTTCGCTACGCTATCTAAAATAGCATTTAAGTTGCAGAGGTAAATGCAATCTTAGTTCCCTATCTGTGTCCAGGAAAATTCTTTTCCGCACTGCTACTCTTTGCAATACTCCCAACTGTCTTTTGTGTGCACTGTGTTATCGAGACTCCATGTCATTTGCCGGCTCTGCCGTAGACCGATGTAAGGATCGTTAGTAATTAGTAAGTCAGCTTTTTTTCCTATGCAATCTCTTCGAACAGATCATAAGAGATTCTGCTCCTGTTACAGTTTAGCGGTAAAGCTCTGATTATTGTTTATTAGCCCCAGGACCTTTTTCTTGTTGTGAATAAGGGCTATTATGTCATTTCCGTTGTTTTCTTTTGTTTTTGACGTTCATTCTTGCCTCGGGGTTATCGCCCTCGGTACTATGACTCACTTCGGTTGTCTATCGATGTAGAGACCCCACCAGCAGGCGATTTACCTGCATTGTTTACCAACATTCGCCTGCTAGTTTCCTCTACGACCTTTTCTTTGTATTTTGCAAAATTTATAGAGTTTGCAAATTGGTTCTTCCGCCAAGGTTGTAGCAAGTGAGTCCATCGCTGCAGGTTTTTAAAACACGTCCAAATAATCCACATCGGCCGTATTTTTTCATTGTAATAGCTTGATCAAAGCCTTTGCGATCTTTCATATGACATCACAGACAATACGGCACCGTAACCCAATTTACCGCCTCGCAAACAGTACATTCTGTGCACAATTTACCCTGTACTAAAATTCAGATTGCTACTACGAAATTTGTAAATTGGACCTTAGCGGATCAGCGTCCACTGGCCCTCTCATTGGCTTATGGGTAGTGAAACAATCTTTGTTTACCCCAGTGTCCTCGATGGCCTTACAAACCGCTGGCATGGAAATTCCCTTATAAAATTATAGTACGCGCCTTTGGAAGGTAACGTGGCCTGATGTAAATTAATTCTATCATCACCGTTTTGTAGAACTTTAGTCCCTGTGACCTTAACCAGATCTTAAGCAAATCCAGGTCCTGCTGAGGGTTTAGGGCATTTATAAACAATGCGTTACCGTCAGCATTCGTCAGTATTACAGGACTAACGGTAGTATTGGATGCTCCCTTAGTGGTTTGTAATCACTAGGTGCAGATGCATTCTGTAAGCCGCAACATCAATTATCTTTAGAAGAAGCCTGTGGTTTCATGTATTCGAACTTATAAAACGTGGTATCAGGTGTTTAGATGTAGACTCGGTTAAAACACCTTGAAAAACCTGTCACTGCAAAAGGAGCCTGGACTGAAAAGGGAAGCAAAACAGGCGTGACTCAAAGTGGCCAGGTTCGGCACCGATGCCTTTTATCACCTTTCGGTGAAGCAAAAGTACAATTTTCTGACAAATTCTGATTGAAATATGTAAATAACCATAAAAAGTGGCATTGAGTACAAAAAACATTGGGCTCCTACTGAAAAGTATTGTTCAGCCTGATATAATAGCGGTAGGTTGGCGAAGTCAGTGTCAAGGTTAAGGAAGGGCGCACTGAATATAAGGTGTGGTCGTTTAGGTTATTTTAAATTTTTTGTGTCAATTGATATGCATTTTCGCACAGAAATTTGTAGACTAAACTAAGCTCTAGTCTTCAATGCAGAAGTCGAAAAATATTATATTGTCTTTCAAGTAGTCGTATATGAGCTTCCCAAGTACAAAAGTTTAGAAAACGTCAGTTAAACTTTAGATATTCACATGGCACGCTTACCAATGCTGTGACATTTTCTACGTTCGTTTTAACGGAAAGCCTTTTAGGTACCTGGGTAGGGTTATATACATATATATATATATATATATATATTTAGAGAGATCTAACACCATTTACATGTTTTCTGTATACATTCTGCATGAATCAAGGTGGAAAGCACTTTAAAAAAAATGAAAACGTACGTCGGCCATGCATACATTTTGGATCCCACTGTGATTAACTAAAATTTGCTTCAAAGTATTAATAGCTTTTTCTTATTTTCTTCCTTCTTCTTCGGTTAGATTATGACTAAATATTGTATAGTTATGACACTTTCTCCCGAACTTTCCAAAACTCTTTAGAAATTTGACTATCCAATTCACTTGGGGCATCCCTTGAGATAGTGGAGGGAAAATCGTTAAATGAAAAATTTTCTTATCCAGAGAAAATACTGTAGTTTACAAAATAATCAAGCATTACATGGCGCCATATTGTATTCGATGTCTAAGTATAGTGCTTAGGCAGCTGCAGCAGCGGCGACTATGATCCAGATTGCGTTTACTTACTGACTATATATATAAAGATGTTCCATTTATTTTTTGTTTCTTTTGTGTATGTATATAGTCAATTTATTTTAATCCCTCAACAAGTAAGTACTACAGGAGTCTGTCGGTAACATAGGTACGGACTTCTGTTGATAATAGGAGGTTTTGGAGAATATTGAAAATCACTTTGGAAGTGATTTTGGAAGGTTTGGAACCTTCACACCTCACGGACTAAGATGAACTAACCCATGTATAATGCCTAAAAACATCACATACTTCACCATGCATTCTAATCAGACTTTGATCATCGGTATGTCTATGTTGGTTTTAGATAACGTTTGCGAACCTAAACCTGATCAAACTTCCGTTTCGACTTTTTTAGACCTCTCAGTCAATTTCAAGATACAAGTCCTATCATTTGACGGACGGAACAATGTGTTTGTTAAGTGGATGTTAGTAAATAAACCGTTTCGAAGATGCAGTAAGCTTAGTCAGAAACAACAAGTTGGCGATACACTGTCGGACCAAGAGGTAGTCCGCGAAGGGAGAAGACGCTCTAAATATCGCTCAAAAAAAACTTGCTTTTTATTTCAAATTTTGTATCGCCTTAAGCTCTGAGTGGCGTTTTCTCAAAGGACCAAGTAAAATTCGGGCAAAGGTCCTAAAGCTTTAAATGAATTCTGTTCAGAGCGAACCCTAATTCCTGCATCAACATGACTTAGTGACGGCAAGATAACTGATTCAAGATTTTAGCCAGAGTTAAGTGTGATTTTAACGTGACGTTGAACGTGCAACCCATTCATTATGACGAGTTACTCGTCAGCTGTTCTCTCCCTAAGCTCCGGACGTCGGTGCCAAAGACACGTGTACGATATTCGAATGATGATCAAAGTGATACTTGCTTATACGTAATAGTTAGTTATTACTAGCCGTCATCTCAAGAAGCATACAGTGAAGTCATTGTAACCTTGTACCGGGCTTTCTCCTTTTGCTAACTATGTATTGGTACGTAACGGTATGGCTATGTTAATAATAAACTCGCACCTGAATTTCGATGGCATCTTATGGGCTTACCATCCCACCGTGTAATTGGTAATTTCAAAAACTTTTTCGCTCTAACCTTTCTAATACTAAAACAATGCACGATCGTTTTGCAATGTACTTCTACTGATGTTTGTACAAATTACGATAAGTTTATAATAATCTTTTTCATTGCCTCCGTCTGATGCAGACTACGATGATTCTTTAAACTGACATTTATTAAAAGTAGCTATGATCTATGCAGTCCGCGGTAATGATCTAAAATGGCATTTATAGCATAACTTCCCGTATAATCTTAGTGAGGAGCAGAAGTAGCTGATTCGAAATAAAAATACATGGAGGAAAACATTTCAGGATTACCATATGCGGCACGACAGGAGCTAACGCAGGATTTGGCTAATTATACTGGCGCAGCTGCAACAGCGAAATTTTGGTTTTGCATTACGCCGGTTGTCTGCGTACTAAAAAAGTCTTTCATTGTCTTTAGCTCTGATCGAGTACGCTTCGTCTGTAATCTCAAAGTAATTCACTTAAAAATTGGTCTTTCGATCTATATTTTTACAGGATCAGAATAGAATAGGAATAAACACAGTTGATGTACATACGGGTTGCTATATCTGCGAAAAGGCGTAAGAAAGATGCTCAAATGCTTACGATATCATTGCCACCATAGATCCTCTATGGTATAATCTATATCAGCGTCGCTAACACCTAGATTCCAGAGATCGCTTCAAGCGGACACAGAATCGGATTTCATTTTCATTACCATCTTACCAAAAAAAGATTCGTACGCTCAGCATCTCCCCGCATGAGATCGCCTTAAAATGCTGGTTACGGCGTCGTCTAGTACGTCTATTAGAGAAATCGTAGCTAAGTCCAGCAAGACTCATCCTATCTACACCTTCTATTAGGGTCATATTCTTGATATAATCCGCAAAAGGTGGTTTTACTAACCTGTATACAATATATAAATAGCTAAAGGCGTTAAAAAAGGTAGCCATATAAAATTCCTTTAAAGGATTTGTGAAAGCGTTCCACATTCATTTGTGGCCGACCTCTCGCTTCCCTGTTAAAGCTGATACGATTCCAAACCACCGAAATATATTGCAGTCGAATACGACGGGACTAATGTTAGATACAAGATTCAACATGCTGACTTTATACTGCGTTGTTAACTACAACTGCTTATATAGGGAATTTGGAAAAACAATGCAACACATTTAATTAGAGCACGTCACCACTGAGTGCATGTTTTTTTTTTCGCACTGCGTGGAAAAGCTAATGAAAGCGGGCCTACTACAACAACAATAATAATTATTATAGTGTCCTTGTGATACTTAAACCCAACGATCATTCCTCTTATTGCAGCGCTTGTTGATGGCTTCAAAGACCGCAGCGTTACCATAGGTAATGCGGGCCATCAGCGAACAGGGTTCTCTAGAAAAAGGTCCAAGTACCAAATCGAAGCAAACGGGTCACGTTCAAGTACTGGAAGAGTAAAAAAAAGCTATCACGACAGGGCTTAAGCTAGACATAATCTTGCTGACTGAACAGTTATGTTTGATCCGAAGGGTCCAATAACGGCTCCAGCCCGTCTTTCCATAAAGACATAATATTGTTTAGCGAATCGTGTAATATACATTTTTAACTTCAACAAAATAGGACTCATTGTCACTCAATCGGAAACCGTTCTGAGTTCTACGACAAGACTCATTATTATTAGTATTTTTATTTATTTTCTTTTTTGATGGGCTTGATAAATGGAAGTTTCTTATTCGAAAAATGGGAGATTAAGCAAGTTTGCAGAGTTGCCCATAGTTTGAACTCAACTATGGTCTCTGTTACCGGTTGAATTAACCGAACGCGCCCGGTCAGACCGGTGACTGAAATTCAATTAGACTGTGAAAAGTGAGCTTCAAATGACGACGACGTTTGTTTCCGTTAATAAAAGTATTTGTCAATGCAGACTTTGAAGCATAGTAATACATGATTATACTTTAGGCTAATAGAGGCCATTTGGTTCAGAAACGGTATTCACAGCTATTCATTTTATGTGAAGAGGCATCCTCCGCGGATGCTGAACTCATCAGTTATAATGCCATTTACCGCCTATGATTTTTTAAGCTTAGTTGCGAACATCCATTCAGAGAAGGGTATAGACGAGTGTCCTCGGCATCATCTTGGATGTGTAGTAGGTTGTTTAGGGAAAAAGATCTCCTCTTTTCAAATAGCCTACAATATATAGTGCTTCATATTGCAAAATTCAAAAATTTTAGTACTTCTAGCCTCGTGAGCGTTTGTCGCATGTGGTTCTTGCTGACACAATAACGGCCCTCTGGTGAGTAGCGGCGGAGTTACCGAACTGATAGTTAAGTTAGGAAGCGTTTAACTTGCCACATTAAGTACAGCTAGCGTTATACGTATAGCCAGGCTAGGACAGGTGGTACAGTTAATGTGAATTTATCTATAACATGTGTGACGTTAAGCTCTATTAAAGACGCCACAATGTCCGGCAAAAAAGTAACTACTCTAAATTCAACTACCGTTAATTAGCACTGCGGCCGCTGTACGACCAACATCAACTTCACGTGGCCATTTTGAGGTTACAAATAATATGTTCATTATATTGAATTATATATTTCAAATATGTAAGGTGATGTTGTTACGTAACGCTTGACCGACTACTTCACCTTAGGCTAAAAATATTACATTTAGGCACTATATAAAAGGGCAGCTGGGCTCAGTTTCAGCAAAAGTAACATTACAATCTAACCCAATTTAAGTTCTACTCAGTAGTTTTCTATAGCATTGTTTACGTATTGACGTCTGTTTCACATCATTCCAGCATCACAATCATATGTGCAGGACAGGCGTCAATCGATTCGCCATATGCAATAGATCTACTAATCCACAGCCATTCTGAACTATCGAGGCTCTTCTTTGCGATCTAACACAGTACGCCAAAGTAACTTAAGAACGCTTAAGACGGTTCAAGAACGCCGACTATTCCGTACAAGCAGCCTAACGCTGCCTGTGAACTAGTACTAAAGGCGAAATTTTTCTCATTCTATCGAACCGGCCAATGGCAAGATGTTGGCTGGTTCGATTGACGAGGTTGATAGGAGCGCTATCAGCTTGAATTTGTTATCTTCCTCAAAACCTCCAATTCACTCCCGCCTCTTACCATGATTGAATTACACGGGTCCCGGTAAGCTGGAAGAAAATATGACGAAACCCTCGGGCTGTCAAAGCGAAAACCCCGCAAGTAAACACTTTTCTCCCGAGCTTTCTTTCTGAAATCTACTGGCGGATCTGTTACGTAGTTGAAACAATCGTTAAGCCATGGTGCAAAAGGACGCGTCTTTCCGTTTTTATACGATGTGTTCCGTGTTAAACGGTATCAGTAAAAAAAAAAACAAATATGGCCATCGAATTCGTTATAACAACAAATTGATAGCAAATAAGAATTTCGCTTATATTCCTGTATAAACAAATGAAACAAATCGTGCTGTTAAATAACCCCATATATCTGTTATAGTGTTGATTTGTATGCCCTCCGTATGTATAGGCTTATTTGTGTATTACTAAAGGCACCATTAGAACTTCTCTGTTTATGCTTCTCGTTCAACGGGACGAATAAAAACAATCGTTACTACTGAATGTGGTAATATATGCAACGAAACTCTATAAGGTTACGTCTATTGCCTTTGATCTTTTTGCCTCATTCAGCATTTTTTATCGTTGTATAATAAGATCCTATGGTGGGTAGAAAAGAAGCGATTGAGAGGCCAATTATGTGCCCGACAAAATGTTTACTCGGAGTAGTTAGAATTTTTGTTTCAAACCATTAATAGACATATTGACGCCTTCGATTTGCCTTCAATTGGGCAGGAACGCGCGTCCTGCCGCTTCAACTAGCAGCTCGGATAACAAAGATGGATGTCAGTTTTCTCGTACAGTTCGTTATTTTCCTGGCGGGCAATAGGCGGAACAAATAGAAAGGAAAAGGAAGAATTTTCTTGAAATCTCTAAATCATATAAGGTTCACAAACATCTCTATCTGCGTATTGGGACACGTCGTAGCCTTAAGTAGCGCTATGCACCCTACTACACGGTCTAGAGCTGGTCGTGCTTTGAAGCATTTCTTACTTAAAAAAGCCTTCAGGCATGGAGTGTGGACTAATGAACAGCCGACCAGGCTTTTGCTATAACGAAGTCAATTTGTCACTTCGAATATTTTTGTGCCGTTCTTGACGCACGGCAGCGTCTGTTGTGTTTGACTAGACCAGAATTTTGCTTTTGGGCTTTAAAATGAACACAGACGTCGTTGGCGTCGTTTGCTGCGATATTTCGGCGATATTCTTTCAAGCTACGATTAGAAAAACCCGGTAGAGAAATAAATCCTATCACGAAAAAAGCGACGTTCACAAATATGGTTACGTAACGCGTCCATGGAGCATTCTTGAATAGCGATTCAACTGCTGATAACATCATATTTCAGAACTTCAGTGTAGTTTATCATAAAAAGTGTAACGGCGTACTTTTAAAATATACGCGAGCATAATGATGAGACGAATTTGTATAAACGCAAGTTCTTGTGTCAGGTGTAGATATATTTGAGGTTGCGCCAACTGGCTCTTTTATTGTCCTGACATTTAACTTGATAGCCTCCTTTGTGCCGCCACCCTTAGCCTCTACAATATAAATACGCTATAAACATTATATAGTCTTACCCTATAGAGCATCGACGGAGCCTAAAATACTCTTATGTATTTCTTATGGTGCTACGCTCGGGTTAGAGTCATGGATTTGCCATTCCTTCCGCCTTTCTCGCAACGAAACCGGGCACAGATCGATCCGGATTGAGTCTATAGCTTAGTACGACTTCTGGTTACCCACATTCTGCAAGTTATAATCTAAGGTCCTTCCAACAGTTTCGGTTCATGTCAGTAACACAAAATCATAGAAATAGAAAAATCTGGGCAGTAATATTTCTGGGGACAATTGATGTCTCCCGTGGTTATGTTGTTAGTGGGCGGGTCAACGCTTTTTTTGAGTGATATGAAGGAATGGGGCGGGAAATTGTTGGCCCGAAATCCTTGACGCTATGCGCTGGTTACCGACCGTATAGGACCAACTTCAGTCTTCTTCCACGACGGGTAGGCGTTTCGTAAGTGTAAAGCTCGTGCTCATAGTTACTTAGTAAAAGTACAACCCATAGCGTCGAAGCGATTCATGGCGACTGTATGCGTATACATTGTGAAGTAGTACAGTGTATTTTATTTTAGAGAGACGTGAAGCACACACGAGTAGGCCGCATCAATGTGGACTTATTAAATATATCGAATGTATTTCGTCCCCCTTTGCCTAGTTGATTTGGTTCGCTCTATCTTGGTTTCTGCACGTAACTCATAACAGCAGTACTACGTTGCGACTAGCACTAAAACAACTAGTTGTGCCGATGTTGCCCGAAGCTTGTGGACATGTTTTATGGCCTTCTGGTAATGTAACTGTTTATGCGTTAGACAAACTCATAGAATTTCCCGCACAGTATGATTTGGTCGTTAAATTCTGCTTTCACAGAAAGCATTCGGGAGTGACCGAAGTGTCCTGCAAGCTGGCCGTATTGGATTTGGACACTGTTAGCCCCCTCGAAAAACTCCCACCGTTTCCGAATCGCAGTGGTAACTTTAAGCATGCTTTTTTAAAGCTTAATATGTTCACGTTCATCTGGCCGCTGTGAGATCTCAAACAATAGTAATATGCCTATACGTTCAACTGAAGATCAAATGATGAAGAAACTACGTAGCTGGCTCAAGGCGTGCTCTTCTCTACAGTCCTCGAGGGACAGCTTCACCATTTCGGTTTTGTTTATGATTAGTCTATGGAATTCGATTTGTTCATATTTTCATTTGCGACAACATGTCTCGTTCACGTAGATTGGCCGGCGGATCGGTATAATTAGCGACTTCGTTGCTCAGCTTCTATAGATCTTCTATGTGAACTGATTGAAGACGGAACAGTGATGAGTTTGAAGACTGAAGCAACAAGCAGACTGTATAGGACTGCGACGCAAAAGGTCAACAATTCGATCAGTCTAAAGACTGATACTCGTCCTGAGAGCAGTAACGATGGACATTCTTCCTGCTGATGGCGTTAGAAACTGAAAACCTTTCTTTATAACAGCGCTATGTGTCCAATCATCGCACAAGACAACATGGCTGTGTCAACACTTGTACGTATTCAATCCTTGAGAAATCACCTAACCTTACGATTTTCTACTTAACTATTACGGCATCATACCTTAAACAAAAACAGCATACTTTGTATTAAAGTATGCTGTTTTTGTACATGTATTGACGTCCATAATTCACATAATGTTTGAGGGTGGGCGTACTTGTGCCCTATTCAAGTATGTTAGCGGACCTTACCAGCAAAACCAGTACGGTTTCAGTCTGTTCTAGCATTAGTTAGAGATGACTTGCACCGTTAGGTATTTGCGTTAATTCTATTGAATTATTATGAACTCAACACAGAGTAAGATAGATCATACGAGAGCTACAACTAACATATTTGCGCACAAGCCATCCAACGCAAAACGTAAATCGTAGACGATAGAAAATGACAAGCGAAGGCACATGGCGCTAAATAGCATTTAACTAAGCCAGACAATCTAAATTAAATGTTTCCAGTTTTACATCCGACCGCCACTATGCATTTCATCAGACGGCTGATTGTCAGATTGAATAAACTGTGTTTGTGCCCGAATTCGAACCTGCGACACAACGTGTTCCGAAGATTAGCAGGTAAATACGCTACCCTCGACCTCCCCACGAACCACCTCACCCTTCATGAATGTACTAGCCGATACCGTCATGTAGAAGCGTCAGTGCTTTGTTTTGTGCTTTCATTGTGACTTACTTATATAAGGTGATCTGTCTGGTTGGGCATCGATGACGCTATTGCTTTAATCCGGCATACGGAGTATCTGCATTCATAGAACCTGTCAACGACAATTAGTAACGTGACGTGGATGCACTCTTTTTCGTGCTGGCAGCCGACCGTTTGATGAAATGTTTAATGGCAGTGCCTGGCGAAAAACTCAAAACAATTTGTAATAACGTTTTTGTAAAGCAAAGTCAAAAATGGATAAAACAGGGGACTACAACTTTATTGCAACCTGAGACTCAGTAACCCGTATGAATTTCGCTCGCTTTTAACGCCAACTCAGAGATCTGTAGAAATACGCCTCTTTCAACAGGGCGTCTGGCACGCCTCTCCCGGTCAGCGCCAATGAAACTCTAGCGTTTTTTCCCCCCTACTCTTTTCCATCCGCATTCTAGCCAAAGCAATAATTCTTCGCGTGCTCTATCATACAATTGCGGTATAGTAGGTCAGGGCCTTATTGGATATACGACTTCATCGCGCAAATGTTTGTGTTGCCGCGTATACCGCTTATCGATTTGCAGCAGTTGCGTAAAAGTTTTGTCATGATTATTTCTATCATAAGAAAACGATATATTTGTTGAAAATAATGTAGAGAGAAGCGCCTTCAATGTGAGGTGAACTGAAGATGACTTCGATCGAAGACAATCGACCAACTCACGTCTCTAACTATAATAAAGTTATGCGTTTTTTTTTTTGCATTTTGTCGCGTACAGTTCAAACTCGAATGTAATGTATAGTTGAAAATCTTTAGAATGTATAGGGCTTGTGCCGGCGGATATGGCCAGAAGCAAACAGCTACTTACTTACGTAGGAAGTGAATTTCTTAGCTGGCGTGATCGATTCATACATTTTGCCCCATATAACTTTATACATACGTTTAAGATAATGCCACTCTTTTAATAGGCGTATTGTTGACAGGATTACGCGTAATGCTCTCGATGCGAGAATCTTACTTATACTCAACATGATCTTCGTGCATGTTTAAGGGCTTCGCACTTCAAAAAAGAAATGCGAATATTCCAGAAAGATCAAATACATACATATTATTTAGGCTTCTAAAAAAATAGGCATCTATTTGCGATGTCTCGACTAACCTTTATGGACTCGTAGTCATCCTTTTTTATAATTATTAAAAGTAACCTAATCTGTTGTTCGTACCCTCACCATCGATCGTCATCGAGGAACTTAGTGCCGTGTGACTAAAACAAACAGAAGTGGGTTTGAACTTCTTTATTTTGACAGATTCATTATTATATGGTACGATATCCACTATATCTTTATTCGTTCCTCACACCCGCTGAGAAAAGCTATTCTCGGTACATCAGTTGAGAAACAGACTCAAACTTCACTTTCCCCAATTGCTTGAAAGCAGTTAATAGTATTGGCTCTGCACAAATGATAGAGCCTCTGTGACTTGACAATTACTAATATGACTGGTAATTTCACAAGGCTTTGAGATAAATGGCGAAAGCTTTGAAACTTATTGATCTAATTATAATTGCTTGCTATATATTCTTGTAACTTTAGCTCGACTTAGCGTTCATTTAAGTGCCTCTTAGTATTCCAAATGTAAATAGCTAGTGACGACAAGAACTTCTGACTCATACCAAATCATTGACTGTCCTTACGTCTTCGCAATCGTCCCAACTCATTAAAAAGGAGGAAATATTAGCACATGGATATTCGTCCCGATTTGTGCTACTGCAGAACAGCCCTATTTAGTTAAACCCAAAGTATATTGAGATATTGTTAGGGACTGGTTTAACCCATACTCTCATGACATTATTATGAAGTTGTAGAAAGATATGCAGGACAGTTAGAGAGTTGTTTTGACCACCGTACAGTTTCTGACATGAATAAACTAAAACTAACAAGATATACTTCAATTTTTTTTTCTAATTTTCCTGTACATGATGCAGCTTAATTTTTCAACACGATCATATTATCTCAATTTAGCGTGATGTTACGGGTACACCGTCAATCGGTCGCCGCTCTATTGCTGTGCAGAGCTCTCTTGTCTTCAGTTCAAATCCAAGGATCATTTAAAGTCTTCGAACCTGAAATGGCTCGTACACCTGCCATTGAGACACTAAGTAGGGCACCAAACAAAAAAATCTTGCAAATAGCTATAAAGTCAATACGCTGTAAGTCCATGGCTAGAAATGATCTTAGAAAACATATCTGAATTCTCCTACAAAGCCAAATATACAAATGTGACTTAAAGTCTGTTTCGTCAAAGCTGGTGATAAACATGATAATATCATCTTCCCGTTCAGGCCTTTTTGTAACACTCTTCTTCCTGAGCGTTTTTCGGCGACCTTGCCCATTTTAGGACATTTTACGTAGTATTTGCCCAATTCGTGTACAAGGGGATTTAGATTAGTTCTTTGAATGCTAGATAAATATTGAATCTTATAGATGAAATTCTATTAACATAAACGTATTAACCTATTAACGTAAAAACCTATTAACATAAATTCTTTATTCATAGGCTGAAAGGTTGTCGGATATACAACAACAAATGCATAATCCGTGTTTATTGCACTTCCTACAGATAATGTCAAGTTATAATGGTTTCTGCATAAATGCAGACAATTGAATACATTTGTAGGCAACCCGTTAAGATGAAAAAGACAAAGAAGTGTGATATACACGTACAAGTTTTTAATATATTCAAGTGGCTATATGTAATAGAATATAATCTTAGTGCTCAGAGCCTAAACAAGATAAAGCAAGATAGGCTGACTCTCGAAGCGGAACTTAGTGCCAACCAACGATGTGCGCGGGTTTTCCAAGGAAATAATTTTTTTTAGCCAGAGGCGAAATTGGTGTTTTTTGTTGAAACCCTTCTAAATTGCTGAATGGGATTTAACTCTGTCTATTTCTACAATAGGGCCTGAATCTCCAAGTTATAGCTAACGAATCTACTGTCGATAGTTTCCTGACCCTGTATAGAGCGGCTGTTCTTTGACTTTGAACTTGAAAGTTCTAACATGTCCAGCAAAAATAATCTTCCAAGGTGTAGCGGCAAAAAAAAAACTCAACGAAACAAGAACATCTGCCGGATAGTGAACTTTTTCGAATCGACACCAATGCTTGCGTAATTTTCTTATTTTTCTAATTTCAACGGGTCTCCATCTCAAAGTGATGACATGAGATGGTTTTAAAAGTTTGCTGTGTTGCTAGCAGGCTAATTTCTTGGTCCATGGGCTTGTTTCGTTACCTAGTGTCACTTTTTCGTTCTGCCGTTTAAGCCATCAGGAATGGAAAGAGATGGGCTGCGTCGGTTGTAACTCACGGGGCATGACCTAGCGATTTTTCTTCGCCTTTTGGCTGAACAAAAATAGAGCGAGCAGACGTTCAATTTGAAAGCGAACACTGGCGGGAAAACTCAGGGAGATGACTACACAGTATCGTATTGGGTTGGTGCTTATCTATCAGAGACGCTTACGGTTCTGCAGTCCCGTCAGGCGACCAAGATGTCGTCGTCACTTTTAAAAACCTACTAACTTGCCCCTGACTGAATTTGTATGGATGATTTTCATGGCCTCGCCTATATATCACGTTGATCCTACATCGTGGCTTATAAATGATTTCAACCGGAAGAGGACGGTAATGCAGTAGTAATGCAAAGGCTAATTTGGTCGCACAGTAATTGAAACCGTGTATTAGAGGGATCGGTGCACACGAAATTAGCTTTATTTGTAGAAAATCAGTGTAATATGTTTTTTGCTGAAAACGTTGCATTATTTAAATCCACATGGTAATTTTTGTGAATCACACATTATTTTGGGTTGAACGGGGCATCGCTTATTATTAGCACTGGAAGCTAATTTGACCCGTTTTACATGAAAAGCACCACTTGAATTGGAGCTTCTATTACCCATAACATTTGCTAAACTGCATTTTCTACACCGGGAAGAGAGGAATAACTATAAAAAAAAAAAAAAAAAACTAAATAGCGTTTAGCTTATGAATACCACGTATCAAGTTTAATCAAGGCATAATGTACGTATTATAATATTCGGGTTACAGCTTAATTGTCTGGGCTTCTGAGGTTAACAATGCAAGCATGGTATTGTTAGGCAAGTATTGTGATCATTAACCCTGAAAGAAGGTTATATTCAAAACGCTAGGGGACGACAGTGTTCCATAGCATACAAACGTTGGTCCTTTAACTTTTGTTTATATCATTAGCTATGAGCAAGCGACTCTATATGAAAATTAAACACGCACCAGTTTCCGTGCCTCATAAATATTTTTAAGCCCCGGCTGCGTACGAAAGCGTGAGTTAAGCAGCTATAACAAATATAACTATATAATGCCTTAAAATATGTCAGACGATATCTACTACTTTTTGATTATATATACCAGGGACTAACCGGAAAACGCTGAGTGGCGCTCTGTTCTCCGGGCTGTGCCTAGATGCTACAAACATGTTCAATCAAACTGATGCAGGCGGTGTGCGCATTCTTATGCATGACATAATTAACAGGATGTTGTCCTGACGTTGATACAGGTTGTTATTCTAGGCCCAGGAGAAAGCTGGTTGAGATATACATCTGATTCATTGGCAGCCCCTCGACCTTTTCTTAGCGTGAGTATGTCTCGCAGTGTGCCCGCTTGCGGCCCAAAATACAGTTACGAAGCGTCAATCAGTAATTCGACCATGACAATGGATAATTAATGGGTGGTACAGGCCGACTGTCACCTATATTATAGGAGTATTACTACATTTCGGTATACCTACAAATAAAAACGTATGCCAAAGATAAACAGAATTTTCTAGTTTCAAAACCCGTGGATAAATTTTCACAAATACTTACTATAATAAGCGATAAGGATATTTCTTTAAAGTCGTAATAATTTTGTGACAGAGACGCTGTTATACCGAACTGTGCGTGAGAGGTAGCAGGGGCTGACAGCAGACGCGTACGCTGAAAGTATTGATAGGAAAATTTTAATCCTAATTAGCAGCGTTAGACGACGGGTGATTTCTGTCGTCATTATGTGACCCATTGTAATTATTCAAAATTGACCTGTTGTCAAGTTTAACAAGAGCTATTTTATCAGATGCCTATACTAGTACAATGGTAATATACGCAGACATGCTGAAAGCATTCCTCAATTAAAACATTTGATCTCGTTAAGCGCATAATGCTCTGATTAAATGATCGCGGTTTTTATCATTCTAATATACACAAACACGCGGCAGATTCGTCTGCACAAGTCGGAAGTGCGAAAAGAACAAACCAACCTGGCGTATCGACCAAAAATCATCATTACATACGCTAAAATATTGTTTTAAAATAAATAATAAATGTAAAATAGAAAACCATTGTTTAACGATCACTTCTGTAAACATTTTTTCAATAAGCATTTTCATTCTGCGATAGTCATTTGTCATAACTTGGTGATAAGAATGACATAATAGGGGTCATTGCTTTCAAGCTTCCGAAGCCAAAACTCCCAATTAAGCATTTAATTTCCAAATAGCATAATATGAGTTTCCATCAGATCCTTTAAATAACGAGGCTGTGTTTATCATAAATTACACACAAACTCATAACGTCTAAGTATTACCATAATGGATTGTCTGTATAGATACGGAGACGTCTCTTAAGCGCGTCGATTCGGGTTCCCGGATTTACTAATTCAAGTAAACGTAGCGAAGCAGGGAAGTTGTATCTTTTCTGAGTTACTCGTTTTGAGCTAGTCAAATAATTACGCCACAGCTGATCAGCTGGCGTCAAATGACCCCAGAAAGCATTTAGTAACGCCTAAATAGATAACCCTCTCCGTAATCACTTGAAAAACTGGTGCAATTTTCGGCCACGGAGCACGTATTCTGGGACCTTTTGAAGCTGTTTCGAGTTTGTGCCACCACAAGAGAGAAGACTGTTCTGCGTCATCTCCACTGTTAATGACTTTACCTATCTGCTGACAATTCAGTCTCGGATATATTTGTGTCGTACGAATAAACGGTATCGCCTTCTCGAGGCGCCAAGAACGAAAAAGCATAGACCTTTGCGTGCGGAACCGCCCACTTTAAGTGACTTGTATGACCAGTGATTATTTGACAATCACGATAATAACATGACGGAAGTATACGTTTCAAGGAGGTAAACAAGATTATGATCAAAGTATTTAACCATAAGAGACAATGAGATCCTAGCACACGGGACATCGCGACTGTCGCTCAGATGTCGACCAATAGAAATTAGATTTTGTTAGTTAAAATTGTGTACTATTACATATTCAATGACCGGTAATACGCAATTCGGTATTACTCGATCACTCATCAAGCGCGTTCATAGCTGAACGCACGTATGTATGAGACCATTATGTTTGGCTGATAAGACGCGTACGTCGCCACCATAGATAGTGTAAATATTTAGGTGCAACCAAAAAAACGAATTCGCTTTAAGACTATCGACAAAGCAGCTAAGTTTGGAAGTTAATTAGCTGAGCAGTGCTCCTGATTGCAAGTTTCCGCCCCTTCACACTACTGAGTAGCTGTAGGACGCACGGAATATTCATGTCGCCCTACTGGTACCTACAGGCGACCCGCTTGCATCGTCTAACTTTAGATTTTAAACAACAGAACTCTATGTTCTCTGTCGAATTTAAAACTATGCCCATATACATCAGTCCTGTTTGCAGAGTATTGGCTGGATGTGTGTTAGTCAAAATCTATCCGACGACAAGAAAAGGACAATTTTAAAAAACTTTCAAATACTTCAAAATCAAAATGCCTTCAACAAATTTTTATGCCTGCTCGAAAAGCTCAGACCCGAAGTGATTTGGTGTGAGCATATTATTGTTCACGTTGTTTGCGAAAACAAACTATATCTGATTACTATTTTGGCCGATTGTTCCCTCATCCATCGCTTGTAATTTAAATGGAATAATCACACCGGCTTCTAGGTATATTGGAGATATGACAGGGTTGTTATGTCGCAGAGTAAACTGGGTACTGGGAAGCTTCGAGAGATCTTAATGAAGCAAAACGTTACACTTATCTTGAAGGCTTGACGAAGCGTGAATAATAAATGACGCGAGAAGTTCAACGCAATGGTGAAAAAGACGGTTTAAAACGTTACGGAATGACCGCCGTAGCATATATGTTGGCCAAAGTCAGCCATTGCTATCATTATCATTATAATTTAGTACAGATTTACTATGAGAGGGTGACTTCCTATAATTTGAATTGACAAAACGGAAGCAATTTCTATCTCGCACGATCCGAAAGTTCAGAATTTAAGTAATAGTTATGGCATGTTTAGAAGAACAGTTTAACCAGGCTAGTTCTTTGTAATCTACTTAATCCGACATAGGAAAGGAACGATTACCTACTATTCTATGTTCAGGTTCGTTAATGTCAAATCCCTCATTGCAATGTTTATTTCTTATCCTCTCGCCTGCTTAGCGTCGTCATGCAGTAACAATCTCAAATCCAATTAATAAGCGGTAGACGACACGTGTAAGCAAGTAGAGCCGAATATCCGGGAAAAAAAACTGTTCACCAAGAGAACCTGTCTTTAGGGACAGAAAAATTGACTCAATCATGTGCGGTTCTCGTACAGTGCATTGTTCAGGTAATACATAAGAGGGGGTTCCATAGAGAGACCAGATGGATATGCGCACGCTCGGGCGTTATAAAAGAACAAATGACAACACCCCCCACCCTACACGCACGCGTGTTTAGTTATGAGTCATGACAAAAGTGCACTGCGTTCGCCCGCACCCGCTGTTGCGTCTGCTGCCGTTTTTCTATTCCCGCGACGACGACGGTGACGATGACGGGAAAAAAGGAAAGATAATCTGAGTGGAAGAAAATCGGACGTTTCTTCACGACGAGAGACGAAGGCAGTGGGCCGATCGGTGCTACAAACGGTGTTTATCTACGCTCGGGTGTTGATGAAGCCGCCTGAGCAAGGGCTATGTATCTCCCATTCGCTATTATTTTCCTCGGCTAGAAACCGTTTAGCCAATTACGGAAGGTACTTTGGTTGAGGCAGAAACCGAAATTTAGCCCAACTGGAGTAGAAGAAACTTCCGATAAAAAGTAGCTCAGTCGAACACAGTCAGAAATGATCTCAGTATTATAAGTGCTACGTATTTACATGTAAGTTAATAGTGTATTGTTTATCTTTGCTCAATCAGGTTATTCTGCGGAAGCCGAACATTTAATCAAATAATTTAGAGGCATTGGTAGGTAAAGCCAGGTGATTAGGAACTCTGGACCAGGTTTGACGAGATAGATTGTCAACTACTTTTTCTTATTACTTGCGAACCTATTTATTTGCTTCGCAGCATATAGACCATCGCCACGCTTTACGCGACCCAGGTCAGCAAGAAGTGGAAGTTTTGGGTCATCTTAGAAAACGTACAGAATGAATAAGCCATCCTCAGCTTTATGTGTCTGACGAGTTCCCTACGGATCTTAAAAAAAATCCTAGCCGTCAACTTACTTATGCTTCTGGCCGGCTAGATTTTCCAGTCAAAAACAGAAATGTATGTGTAAGCCCATTTTCAAATGTTAGGCCATGCCATCTTCCCAAGTTCAGTGAGTGACCACGTGCTACCACCGTTACATTACGGGGACGCATTGTTGTGGGCCAGCGGCCTTAAACAACGCAACGAAACGAAAATACGAAAGCGTACAAAGCAGCAGAATTGCGTTCTTAATCACTTCCAATTCAATTTGCAGTATTTTAAGCACCGTATTGAAGTTTTGAATTAAATCATTATAAGCAATCCTGGACACAAATGCTATAATTTACAATTTTGGCTTCGAATACCCTTTAACTAGCGTGAAACGTAAAAGAACGTTTACTGGCAAAGGTACCGCAGCGAAGTTGGCCAAATTTCTTTTCTTACTGCTTTCGACAAATATAAACCTGGCGTACACGCGTACTCATAAGCTTTTAGCGAAGGAAAACTTGAGACCGATAAGCTCAGTGTGCGAACGATACCTCTACTATCGTTGCTATATTTGGCCAAAAGCCGAAAATACGAAGTAAGTCGTAGGCATCACCCATCGAACAAATCGGGGATACAAAAATAGAAGAAGTATCTAATAAAGCCAAGGAATAATAAAAGGGATGTTTGTTTCAAGCGAATTCGGCAGTACTGTAAATGCTGTGGTATGAAAATATGCAGGCGTGGCTTGACCAACTAAAAAGCCTATATTTCAACACTAGAATATTTTGGGTTCTAGTTTGCTGAGGCACATCTAAATAAAGAAAACTTATTCGATGTGAGTTGTACGCCAGACAGAGCACAACTCTATGCATCTTGAAACACATGCTATGTTCGATCCACTCTGGAAGCAGTCACACCGCATTATGTCACCCGCCACCAACGATAGGGGAGTATTGCAAGCTGTCTAATTTGATCAACGTCTTCTATGGGTATCTATTATAAAATTATGTGATGATCGACATCTGTATTGTCTTGCATGATCACTAAGGTGCTTGAAGATTTAGAAAACAGTACCTCTTAGCAAGGAGCAAATGCAAGATACAAATGATGCATTTTTCCATCTGCCCTCAAAATCTCTCGAAGTGAAGCCGCGATAGGGCTTGTATATTTAAATCAGCTTGATTTGCATCTTGAAATCTTGACTCTATCACAGTCTTTGCAATCGTAACCGCTTGTTGTCCAACATTCGCCGCATGTCGCCGCTGCTGTGGTCGTTATTGTTGCACCTAATAGAAAAGTTCTGCGAGCTTTCTGAACACGTTTAGCGGACGCGCCTTTTGCGTTCACGTCAATAGTACGCTTGCCGCCCATGGCCGCTTTATCTCTTGAAAAGAGGAAAGCTTCCTCAGAAAGAACTTCTAACAGAAATATGCCGCCCACCTGCTAGCAACGCGGGCCATGGAGGCTGGTTGCTTGCACCAGGGGCTGCATCTGCAGTGGCGACGGCAGCATGAAATTAGGCCAAAAATACCCGCTTTATTGGAACGCCACGAGAGATTCTGGGTCTAGGATATGAAAGTTCTATAGCAGGATGGGTGTGGGAATGGACGCAAACCCAAACAGTTTATCGCGCGCAAGAAAAATGACCTTTTACCGTCTTGCGTCGTCGGCTTGTTTGAGAAAGCAACAGTTCGTGAGCAGATAGATAGCTAGCTTTGCGAACAGAGTTGAAACTCGGACGCTGCCAGTCGCTCCTCACGCTTGTACCTCATGCTCGTCCATTTAACCACGTACTTAAGCTCAGAGACGCAGAACCTAGCGGAGAACTGCATAGGGAAAACGTGACAGACCTTGGTAATATATCAAAGCGAAAGTGCCTATTTGTCGTTATAGAGTGGGCAATGGAGCTTGACAATGAAGCTTCGAAGAGACAGTAGATGCATCAGGAGACAGCACACTCAGGCAGAAAAGGGTAGATGTTAATCGATGGGTTCCGGCCTTTTCGATAAGCAAATCTAATATGAGTGGAGTAATGCATTGATTGATACCATTGTTGTAAATGCGTTCAAGATAGGTAACATCGAAAAACGCTGTAGCTACGTTGACTCGATCGTACTCAGCGTAGCCGCAGTATTGGTTGCGGGAAGTGTGATACGCGCAGGAGAGTATACCGCAGCTAAGTAAAAACAGTGCTCTTTGATCGAGCAAAAGGTAACATTAACCGAGTTTGTATAAAGCGCGTATTGTTTATAACTCAAAACTTCCAGCAAGGCAGATACCGTATTTTGATTTTGATTTTTTTTTTTTTTTTTGTATTCTCGAACAAATTGAGGAAACGTGTTTCCTATACAACCTAGCAAATATTCCATGCTATCCACTAGAATGATAGACGGAACCTGACAACATACGATTTCTAATCTTCATTCCGTAATACTTTTCTTCTAAATGAGCTAATTTTTTTTTAAACAGCTTGACAACTTTACATCACTGCGAATAGATGGCGACCGTGTAGCTTTTACAGGTGTCTATCGAGCTGATGTCATAAATCAAACTCTACACGTTTCTAGAGTCGAAAGTTCAGGTCGTAAACAAGTGGACGAGTCAGAACTTGTTTGAAAGCGAGAGTCAGTGTTCATTGGCAGCTAGAACAAAGAGCTCTGCACGGCGAGTATACATTCGTCGTAAGGCTGTTCAGTTAAAAAGATAAGTTACGGACCGGTAGCATTTTCTCATTTCGACACAGGTTCTAATGTCGTTGCTTTGAAATAATATGCCAATGTGAAAATTCAATACTGTAGAATCCTAATCATCACCCTAACCTTAACGTGGAAGGATTCAGTTCTAGCACCGTAGCATACAACGTACTACTATTGAATGGAGCGTACGATACGTTGAATTCGTAGAGGTTGACTATCGTTTGCCCAGATGTGGGGGGCAACAAACCTAAACCGTTCTTCCCCTAGGATTTGTCACGTGTCGAAAATGATCGATGGTGACATTTTTTTTTGCGCAACAGTTCTTCTGTTTAGTTTCTTTTTTTTTAAACTATTGCGTACCGTATATCATCGATGACTGGGTGGGTCAAACAATGAGCGGATATTCTTTTTTATATACGACACATTCCAATAATAAATAAACAAGTTGGCTAACTAATTTATTCAACTCATTTTGTTGAACTCTAGGCCTTAATCCATAAGGAATGTATCTCTTTTTTAAACTAAATTTTGAAAATAAATTGTGTTTCCATATGAAGATTATGAACTGTTTGGATCTCCTTTTGTACTTTTTTTTAGTTAATTTGGATTGCTCTTTGACTAAAGTACGAATGAACGAACGAGGACGGCCCCAATATTGTTCCAAAATCTCGTCTACTTTTGAAGCTACGAGTCTTTTGAGACACTGGTTTAACTCAACGGTCGGTATTGCTGGGGAACAAAAGAGATTTAAGGTCTATTGAATTTTCATCGTTATTTTCACACGTACCACGTTCCACTTAGTGACATGCTACAGGCTTAAAGATGAATGAATTACTTCGCGCTAATATAATTGCTTATTATTTTGACAACGATTGGGCTCTACGCCGCATATCGCCACTGTCCTTTGAGGGTAAGTTACTAGTTTAACTTCAATTAGCTGTTCAATCAAAATTTTTGATAAGGAGAAATATCACAGCGCACTTACATAGTCAAGCTAATAGTTGGCCTTGTGTATATAAATGAAAGTGGTTCAAGTTAAATACGGATCGTCACGTTCCTACGTTGCCTGGGTCACGCACTTGCGCTGCCTGTTAAAATGTTTTTAATAATATGTTCTTGTAGCGACTACTGTATATCTATGCTTCTGCGGCTGTGGTAGATGTGAAACCCCCAAATATATAAAAAAAAAATAACAAGATTTAATATTATTTATACTTCAACGAACTCTTTGATGCATATGTGAGCCGAGAGCCACTAACAACTTATACGTTTCAAATTCTGGACATTCAATTGAGGCAGCTAGCTCCCATCACAAATCGAGGTGTGTCTAGACGCGCCCCTAATATCGGCAGTCAAATGCATTAAGCTATCACAGAATAGTAGGACAAAACCTCGGAGGTATGCGTTACTTTTGAATGAATCTGCATCTCTTTATTGCCAGTAACTTGTTACGGTTGACGGAACCCTGCGGGGAGGACAACAATGCAAATCGAAGGCGGGCGCGGCAAAGGCACTTGCCTAATAGTCTGTCATATATTGGCGACTGCCCAGAAAGGAGTATCCTAAGGTAAGAGCTTCCTATCTCAGACACTCAACCTCAGCAATATGGCGGCGACTCGTCTACGAACAACTGTTAAAAGATGGATTGAGAACACTGGCCGAATTCTGAAGAAAGAGTTAACTTATTTTGTTTTGACATTGCAGAAGTCTGTATGTGCCATTAAAACTATATTTATACGAGAGTACCGTTGTAGTATAATGTACAGTAAATAAAGATGGCAATAAATTGCTGAAAATGCGCAACAATGTTACGGGCTAGGTTGGCCCTGTGTACTCCCTCCGTGGCCTCCGGCCTCCGTGGCCGCAATTGCAAAATAGAAGTATGCATAGGCTGAATAACTGAGGACGTATTGTGTCGTGCGTTGTAATAATTTAGGACCGCTTTATTTACATTGAAAGTAGTAACGAGGGTTTCTCTACATGTCGTATTTAACACTATTGGTATAATTTAACGACGACTGCCTTATATGATGATGACAGCGTACGTGGGACGGATCGGTTGAAAAAAGTCATCGATAATATAATTGTACCATTTACTATGTCATAATACCCGAGGCCCAGCCGTAGACTAGCCGTTCGTCGTAATCGCGTTCTATTTCCTGCTTCGTATAGTAAATAATCTAAATTATCTAAGTCAAGCCAAAAGGGTACACAAACCGATAACAGTTAATGTCGCAGTGGTATCATAAACGATTCGACAATGCAAGGCCAAAGGCCTATGGGTATGGGAGTTTTCTAAAATCCAGAGGTAAACATCTGAATTGATTTCAGATAATAATGCCATGTTCCACAGACGTATCGCGAAGCGTTATCGCTGAAACGGCCAATAACGGGGCTTTTATCAAGTTCCAAAGAAAACACAAACTGAATGATGCTGCAAGAGGTCACATTTTTAGACGAAAGCTCAATGTTAGCATCGTCTGATTACGTCGCAAGTTTTAAGACTTATCTTTGCGCAGAACTAAAAACTATAGTCTTATCTTTCAGAACAAATGAATTGCCGGCGATATCTCGATTTTCAGCAATTCTACTTCGTTTTCCATTGGAAGGATACCGTCGATGTATCGTTTAAGGGCTAAGCTATCCTATATCTAGGAAACCCATTAAACGAAGAGGTTGCAACCAACTAGAATTGACCCAGCACCAACTAAGTCCAGTAAACGAACAGGGTTCAGTTCTCGAGGGAACCTTTTTGCTGAAGCCGGTGCCGGAGGGTCAGATACTTGAAAAGCCACGAGAGAAAGCCTGCAGGAAATAACAAAAAAAGTAATAGATGTCCATTTCAAAATGGTTGTGTTCTGTTCAGTGCCTTATAATGGCTTACTTTTGGTAAGACCTTTTATACAGATTATATTGCTTTAGAAACATTCTCAATCGACCGCAAAGCAGATCTCAAATTAGAAGCAGAAAGAAGAAGAAATTTATTGGTAAAGCGACTATATTTGTCTCGTGAAATAATTCACAAGTTAACTTGCAAAAACCGACTGTTGTGCGTGCGTGCGTGCGGCTGCTTGAAAAGTCGCTGTACCTGGAAAAACTTACCATAAAATAATATATTGAAGTCGGCAGACACGTTCAAGTTACCGGACATTTAAACTGAGAATATTTTTGGTTCACGTGTCCTGATATGTGTGCCTGTTTTTTACTGCTCTAACTGAAAGAATCAAGCGTCCTCTATACGTCGGACGTTGTGGGTACTGATGGAATGTATTCTGAGCAATAGTTAATAATAAATTTGGCCTAGTACTCTCTTCGCTTCCAGTATGCTTCGAAAGATAGGAAACAGATTTTCTATCAATATAAAAATTCGGCTAATCTATATATATATATATATATATATATATAGATAGATAGAATATAAGTTTGACCAGCTTTTGGGCTTACTGCGTTAACTTTACTAAAGTAGGTGTTTAAAAATGTATTCTGCCCCTCGGGGCCGGAAAATCGACAATTTATCATTGGTCGTTTGATGCTCTTTAGCGTGTTCAGAGGATCAAATTGATATCAACGAAAAGTACTTATGCTTGATTGTGCTTTAAATAGAACTTCCTTAATTTTGAGAACATCTCGCACACATGATAATATATATATATATATATACACACCAATACAAAAAGTGTTGGTTCTAATATGACAACCTATAAATATGCGAGTGAAACAGGTATAGGTTTTAACAAATGCATTCCCTAAAATTGTCGTTGAACCCATCTAATCATATAACGAACAAATCTGGTATGCTTTCTTAGCCATAGTCTATGCCAGTTGTTTTTGTGCTTTTTGACGTTTACTGGTTTCAACAACTGCTCGCCAACCCGCTACGCGTATTACATAGAATAGCGAAACTCGACTTATGTCTGTTGTATGTTATTATGTATCTTTATTACGGGTATATGTATATATTTATGCTGTTCTTACTAACGGTAACCTATTGTTGTTTGCTATTACCACGGACCAGTAGTTTATTTCATTGCTGCTAACTATTCTACCCTATAACTGGGTTTATTGCTTTTTCGGGAAATTCTTTCGGGAAAAAGCGTAATGAACCTCTGAATTTTTATTGATGGCGTCAAAAATTTACCACCGTCTTCACAGGCACGTATTGTTGTTGGGAAATAGTTGTTTCAGTTAGGGGAGACCTGTAGACACAAGATACGCCAGTTGCTACCCTAGTGCTTTAACTTGCGAGAGATGTTGCAAGCTGCACTTCAGCCTTGTAGGTTAGGGCAGAAAATAGTTTTGAGAGTTTTTACAGAAACAGTTTAGTATCAGAACTATTAAGTCGGATCGATAATTTGTCAGTGTGTTTGACAAGGCATAGGGCATGATGACAGGATGCGAATGAGCTGAGATTTTGGAACTCTGCAGTATCTCAAGCTGTCTACAAGTCGTATCTCAATTTACTACAGTTCAGGGCTGCTTAAAGTAATCGACAGTCGTATTTCCTAGAATGGTCAGGTTAAGCTATTGTTATCGACAACTATTATAACAAGAAATTTTCAGTAGGTATCTTTAATGCATTACAGAAGGATGAAAAACATGGAAAAGGTTTCGCCTGCTCGAACACCTTCCTATTGAAGCTATTGCCAGAATCTGTAGATGGCAGGTAAAAGTTAATTCGCTGAAAAATTAGGGTATAGTCATTTTCCGATTCAGCTTGTTGTCATTGTGTTCTGAAAAAGGCTTCGTTCTTAAATAGCACGCTTCTGCATACGAAGGCTATAGAGTAATTAGGTGATGCTATGGAGCATCGGTTAGAAAGTGATAGTAATCCGCGAGGGCGTTGTCCAGCGGTTGTAGATTATGTACGTATACGTCAAACAGAGGAGAATTCTACGATACAGGTAAAGTTCCCATCGAACGGTAGGAAGCTAAGCGATTGGAGAGAGCAAAACAACACATTAGATCTTTGGCTTATACGAAGTGTTCATATTCTATACCCAATATGATTTGAAAACTGACAAGTTAATCAACTTTTTCATTAATTTCATGATATTTTTTGTTTGTTGCAGCTGATCAATGAAGTTTTTTTTTACTCTTCATTTAAGCTCGAATTCAGGTCAGACACATCTACTAAATACCAATTAATGTGGTATAATGTTATTTGTATAAGAGAAAGTAGAAGTACTGAATCGCTAGGGTTTGTAAGTTGACATCCAATCCACCTTAACTGTCGCTGTAATCCAACAATGCGAATGCGTTGAAGGCTCTGCATTTAATTCTACTTAACTAAACTCGTGGATAATAACGAAAAAACTGACATACCCTCAAAAACATCAATGAATGATAAATAAATGTGTTCTTTAGAAACCCAGCGTAATAATAACAGTTTTCATAGGATTCGTTAATTTATTGCGTTGTATGTACTATTTTTTTCTAATTCATTTCTGAAACAAATGTAGAATACGAAGAAAAAAAGAGGTTAATTAACCGAAGTTGTTCTATGGAAGAAAATTAGGATTGCCCTTTATGTAACTTAGTTATAATAATAAATGCCATAAGACTTCTGGGGAGGGTCGGTCGGGGAGGAAGGATCGTAAATGGCCGAGGAATTAACGCATATCATGGCGAAAATAGCTTTAATTGCTCGTTTATTATGTTTAGATGTATGCGCTGCTTCATACCTCGCGTGCACTTTCGTTATCTGCTCTAGTTTGGGACAGCTTTTCCTTTAATGTCACGGAGAGACAGTCGGCCCTCTCAACTGATTTTTTGATATGAAAAAAATGTTCCCTAGACGTAGGCTTGTCTACCGAACAGAAGCACAACAGTTGTTCTCTGCGTAATATTTTTAAGCCCCTTCGACTATGATGCCAGACTACAATTGTAAATATAGGGCAAGTGCGTGTATATAATTAGGGTCATATACTACATATAAAAAAGGTTTTTCCAGAGCAAACGAATGTGAGATACAGCACAAATGTCTGTTTGTGTTTGTCGGTTTTTTACCGCGAGGCGAGTACGCTATGTAGGGCGTTGACGTCGGTCATGTACAATAGATGTGTTAAGATCAAGACCAGAGAGACGTCACACATTTTAGTACAAGGATTTTGAATTGTAATAGAGTATGCTATTTCCTATATTTTTTTTTCCCTAATCACTATCATAATTGCCTGTCTATTCGGATACCGTGTATTCGCTTGGCGGTATTCCTGCCTTTCCATATTTAACTAAGATGAGTTGTTGCTAAAAACGTTTGTCGTTAGAAACATTCTTTTCTAGTCACCGCAATAGCTTTTCTGTTGATGAACGTGGTCGTATATTCTATGAGGCTAAAACTTACGATCATCAATGTCTGCCATTCTCGGTTTTAGTCTTCAACGTTCGAAGTTAGATAACCGCATCATATAAGTATCCGTCAGAAATTTAATTCATCATCGGGCCACATCTGTTCCCGTTTGGTTAGATGTCGTCAGGAGCAAAATTTTGTCAACTACCCTTGACGTCTCAGATACCTAAATCCATTGTTAGAGCTACGACCGTGACAGAATGCGGAAGCATCGAATGGCTGAAATGACGCTATTGAACAGCCTTCATAGTTCGAATTTGCGATCGTTAAAATGCCTTAATGAACGAGTCTTGTTAACATCCGACTACCCCATATTTGCGATTTATCTATAATAATACGAAATAAGATCTTTTGCTTGAAATAGTGTGCTTATTGTGACCGTATGTTGACATTGTCGTGTCTGATAGCTGACCAGTTTAGAATAATCACGGTACGAATCGATAATACTTCTTCAGGGATGGCCGTGACGGATTGTAAATTGAGTCGCATCTAGTAAATACATTGAAGCATAGCCCCGACTAGAGAGACATACGGAGGTATGCTAGAGAGAGAGAGAGAGATACTGTGAAAAGTTGCCGGCAGGACTGGCCTGCAACGGCATTTCACAAACATTCTGTTCACACGGGCAAATTTACTTGGCTAGAATACTGGAAATGCACACAACCGAGATTGTTTTCTCCTTGCTAAAACTGACAGCTCCAAGTGGAACTTGGTACACCTTACGGACGACCAAGAAGGCCTGTCCATGTTTCCTTTGTCGTTATACGTTTTTCCGCAAATTTTCAATGTATCGTATGGTGCACTGAATTCGAATTGGGCCTACTTGCTCGACATAGCTATGGAAATCTATCAGTCGAATTACGTTCTGGATTGAATGTAGATTTGTCTTTCTGATCCGTTTTCCGCAACATTTCAATGGATGTATCAGTGCAGCGTACTGTTCTGTCTATATACAGGTAGTCACCTATTTACAGCTGCCGCCAGAAGGTATATAGAAGTTTCAGGTGTCGTTCGCCACGTATTTCGAACCAAACGAAGGTGTTAATAACTTGCCGGGGTCAACTTGCCACATATAATTTTTTGAAGCAATGAACTTTAACGTACAGGCGAAGGTCAGCTATTTTTCTCGATATCGACTCTTTATTGCCAAATAGTTGTTCGAACTAAGCTTCAGCAGTTTGTCTATTTAAATGAATTGTCTTGTTTGGAGTTTTGATCCATAATTAATTTTAACTTCTCTGGGTTTATTTATAAGAGACGTAACCGTACTGGGCTAATTTGGCGGGCCTGGCTATTTATTTGTAGGTCGCACAAGAGACACTTTAGCAATCATTCATTAGTGGTTTAGATCCGGAGCCAAAGCCGTAATTGGGATGTACCGAGGTTCTATCTTTGTGACCATCAGGACTGACATTTGCGAAAAAAAAATTATGCAAAAAGTTGCCTTCAAAAATATTCGTTTTTGCTTAGATACGGTGTTCGAAACAGATCTCAAATGAAATTCCAAATTAAACTTAATCAGCCTGTAACAGAGAGCGTATTCGAGAAACTCTAACGAGTTCAGTGTCGCATGATCAAGTAAATTTAACTTACTTTAAATTTAAAAAACTAAATTTAAAGTAAGTTAAATCAAGACTTTGCCGGATTTAGAGGCATTGTACATAAGCTACTTAGAACTCACATTTTGAACACGAAAAAACCTTTTCCAAAGCACAAGCAGTAAATGACGGACATTAGACAAACATTTAGATTTGAACTAAAAATGAACAAAAACCAACTAATAAGGTGTAATTTCGTTGAATTACTTTGCGACCACTAGTAGGTCGGCGACAGTTACTAGATTAGTGTTCCACCCATCAAGTAGTATTGGTTCTCGTATCCTGACAATGAAAACGCCAATATTACTTCCAAAATAACAATCTTGTCGGTGTTTATTAAGAATACAAGCCGACGGACCGCTATCAGTAACAGTTACCGATTTTAGGAACCAAACAGGCCGGCATTGCGTTTCACTCCACTTACATGACGCTGATTCAACCGCTGTATCTCTTCTAACGGCGCCTAGAGCAGATCTCGCTTTGCGGCATGATATAATGAAGTTGGTCTCTTTTTTTAGAATCTAGCCAATGTGTGCGTAGACGACATTCTATTTGAGCACCAGAAGCGTAAACAATCTATGTATAGCTCAATAAAATAGACACAACTTTCAATACTTTCAAAACAGACATAGCATTAGGGTAGAAACGAGCGAATAAGGAATGTTTGTGAAACGTCATACCTGTGAACGCTTTAATTCTAACTCTTAACATATATATTGAAAAGGTGAGAGCGGGTTTTAAAACCAATCAATCAGGGTGAGGTGGGCAAGCGCATTAGTGCCACCTGAGTAAAAGTGAGCAGGAAACTCAGGGCTTCTATGGCGCCCTAGTATATTATTTAGATTACCTAATGGTACACAACACAGTCGAATACACAACGATCCGTTAGCATACGTTGTATTCAAACAGGTGTAGAAGAGACCAATAGCCGACACATGGTTATTTTAGACGGGCACAGGTGTTAATACATTACATGCTCGTGAATTAATTCTAAAATACTATACTTATATATATACAGTCGAATTACTTTTTGCTTTTTCATGGCTGTCATTACCCTCAAAATATCCCTACAAACTTTGACTTAAGGCCGATCACAGGCTATAGATAACGTATGTCTTGTACTCGTCCATTTCATCCATGAATACTTGTAAGCATAATTGAATACTTATCATTAGAACCGTTCATGACAAAATATTATATATATATATATACATACAGATGTGTGTGTATGTGGGCGTGTGTATTCTTGTCTTAAAATGAGTAAGTAATTTGTATCTAATTGATAAGTATTTACTTAGTAGCTTTGAACAAAGTTGTCTCCTTGAAAGTCATTTCCGGTGGAATCAAGATTGGAACTTCTTCTAAAAGTATAAAGAAGTTTTCTTGACATAGTACTTCACGGAGTGTTCATCTGCTGGATGCTCAGCTCTTTTAGCCTAAACATTGCCGCGAGCCTGCTGACGCTCGAGCTGTAGTTCAGGTGGCCTGACATTAGCCAATGGAGACCTCTACCTCTTGTCCTAGCCCTCTTAAGGTAACTTGGCCATCACCATATCACTTCCTTCAGTGCAGCCTTTATGAGTTTCTTTAATCAGCAATCTATTAACAACGTTACTAGCTGCGATGACATTGGCCGCTGCTGGGCGACTTGGATTGTCAAGAAAATTTGGATTGGAAGAGCAAGTTCTCCTAGCCGCACCCATCAAGTTCTTAGGAATACTGCCCGAGGCTTTGACGCCACACTTTAATTTGCTGCTAAAAAGACGAGTCTTCTTTGAAAGGTTCTAGATCTCACCTAGACCTATCGTTGCTTTGTACAAAAGGCACCCAATAAAACAAGGAAGCTAATTAGACGGTTTCTTGAATATTTGTGTATTATTCGAATAAAGTTAAAAGTAACTAGCCTCAAGTAAAGGTTAAATTGAAGAGTTTATACGAACTTACGCTGGGCCACACCTGAACATTAGGATATTTAGAAAATCACTGTTATCTTCATCGCATGAAATAATTCTATTTATTTTATTATTATTATTAGAGTATTAAGATTCCGGTTATTATTAGAGTATTAAGATTACGGCATCCTCCGTCAAACTACCTAACAATAACACTTAATTCATATGTTCAGCACGAAATAACTGACCCATAAACAGGATCGTCTGCCTCTGCATTTTAGTGATGTTCCAAATTACGTTGTAATTATACAGCTGATCTGGTGGTATTCTTATATAACCAATACGTAACTTTGGGATCCTATACAAATATTTGGTGATCAATTAGTGTTAAAGTAACATTATATATGACAGTTTGGCTGTATGCAGGAAAAATCCAAAAGAGCTTGGCCTCAATGTACGACCCTTTTGTTGAACGTAGGCCGGCCATGGCAGTCTGGAGAGCAACCAGCGATACATGAAGGAAGGCCAATCATCACAAAATGGATGCCTAATCGCCGACTAATACGAATGGGTGAAAATGCGACCAGCTGGAAGACAATCGACAGGCCAACAATTACAGCTACTTTTGCCTTCATTTTTTCGTTAACAACGTATATATTTTGTTATACGCAATTATTTTCTAACCTTACACAGGCCATTCACGCAATGTATCTGAACAAATTATATGTCCAATTAGATGATGCCTGTTCCTTGAGTGGCGATTTGTTTCGCTTATGATTACATGTTCGTTGATTGTCGAAGAAAAAGATACGCTATCAATCACCCTATCAGCTTTGATCCCTTAGACTCTTCATCAAACACCCCCTAAATTATTGGCATCAATTGGCCGCCTACCAGGGGGAATCTGAGGAAGTCCGACGGCGTTGAACAGACATAAAAATAACGATAACGTAGCAACAATTCGTGAATTTGTAGTTCTGTTGAGTTTCTGAAGGATACAGTGTCCATGCCACTCGAATAAGGCAAATGTTCATATATTTAGAGGATCAAAACGGGAACAGAAACATTAAGGGAACGTCGACAGGACCCGCCAGTCGTGGTGTATGCCAAATGATCTCACCCGTCGTTAAACGTTGTTATATATCGCTATCAATTGTTGCTAAAATAGATCAATTAAGTGAAGAATGAAGCTTTACTGTGTAAGCTTATAGTATTATTATTTGTTTTTCGTCATGTAGGTACCGAGCAGGCTTACCATTAATTGTCGGTCCTGCAATCGACCGAAGTAGCCGGAATAGCGGCGATAAATAGCTTAGCGTTGTTTATTGTCATAAACGATTTACGATGGCATAATCTATGTTATATCGTGCTTGCACAAAATGAAATCGTCGGTGTACCAAGCAAGTATTTCGAAACATGGTTACAGCTTACGTTACAACTCTACAGGTACTATTTATAAATTAGAAGGGCAGATCAATCACTTGACTTGTATGTCAGCTTTCAATGCTCTCGTTCAAGGCAAACCCCCTGATCCACCCCGGTTCAGTCTACTTTGTCTTACCTAAATATCACCTCCAACTCGAATAGGGTTATCTCAGATAGCGGCCGCTGGGTCAATGAGTCATGCTATTGCCTTCGTAGACGGAGGTGTAAAAAATGTCTGTAAAAGTGCTAAGAAAAAGCTGCATTCAGCTTTACGTTGCTAGTATTACAAAGATTGTCTACCTGTCTCTGCGTACACGAAGGCATGCAGCGAGGGTAATGTTTGTGTTCACGTTATCTGGTCGTCTTCACAGGGGCTTATTTATACGACTGAACATACGCGTTGCTTGAGTAGTATTATTCAAGGGCATATATACATATAACTATAAATCTTTCAGCAGTAAACCTTCAACCGAGCCTGTTTGCAATCGATCGAAGGGGCCACACAATGAGTGAACTGCGCATTAAGTTAGCCTATTAAGTTTACGGTGCTAGAAACTAGTTACTAATCGGTAAAGACGTCTGTCTTTCACATTGTTAATTTCGACAAATTATCCAATTTATTTCGGGATTGCAACGCCCTCTTTGTTTTGGCCAGTACAGCAGAGCGTGTTCCAAAATCATATTTTGCTAAGTTATGTTTTTTTCGTACGATATTTCAATGAGTACGAGAATTATTTCAAAAATGATGCTGTGAAGGCTTTAAGGGGGATGCTAGGCGTTTATGCTCCCTCTACATATTATGTGTGCGTATATACATATGACGACGCGTACCTTTAACGATTGCCGTGAAGAACGAAGCTGCAATGCATCGACTGCTATTGCATGTGTGCTTGAACTAGCCCGCCATAAATAGCGAGCCACTAGTTAAGAGGAACTCCAAGGTTAAACTACAGTGATGTTACGATGTTATCCAATACGCCTGTTTCTCATAAAATAATCTCGAAAGCTACCGTAGTTTTCGGGAAATTTTTTAGGGTATTATTGTCTGGTCTGTATGATATCCATACAGTACGCTTACCTTCAAGAACGTTAATTTACGGGATGATCTCTCGTTTCCTTTGGTTGAGATTCGAACCTTCACATACATTAGAATCTACTGCACTATGTAGTTTTCTTCATTCTACCAGGCTGTGCAGTACGAATACAGACCGTACGAACCCATGCAGAGCTTTCTTTCTGGCGACTCAAAGGCACGTCCGCAATTACGCTGTCTTGCACGGTTGCCGGTGACATCCAACAGGAGAGACGATCCATTCTAGAATACCTTGTTCTCTGATGTGTGATATATATATATATTTGTTCAGGAAGAGAGATTTGGCTACATCTACGGTGTTATCGTACATTTGTCACGAAAGCCAAAGAAATATATTAAAACAACAGAATTGTCAGGTTTCCTAAGGAAAGGCGACATCGCAATGAGCGTGTGTCGTTGTGGTAAACGTCTACAGTGAATCTTGTGGACATACGACATACAATCTGATATAATGTTACGTTCATACAACAGCTTTTAAAACTTCCGCAATACCATATATTCTATTCATTATTACAGTTTCGACACGAGGCGCCAAATTTGAACGTTCCTATATTTCATGCCAAACTGATCTATCGATTCCATTCGAATGCTGTGACGATCAATGGCTCTACTTCATAGAAAAACTAATGTATCTGCCATGTTTCTATTAACAATGTACGTATGCACCACCCCTATGTAAAATTAATATAGTTTACCAACGAACATAACTTTCTACATGCGATTGCCGAACTTTCCATTCTGAGCGTCATAAATAAATATTCCCAAATCCTTCAGGCTCACTTGTTCAAGCTTCTCGCTGTTCAAGCTTGCGTCATTTGCTTAACTTAGGAGATACATCGTGCGTGTCAACGTTCAGATCTGTGGTCGAAGTTTTAAAGATCTTCGAAAAGAAATAGATCAGTTTGCGTTACGTTGCGCGTTTTTTGCAGGTATGATCGAAGCGGCGATCTAAGCGGATCCGAAAAACCCGCCGTACCAATCGGCTGAATGCTTGTCTCTGCGATAGCTGAATCGACCAACTTCAGTCGATTAAAGTTTTTCTGGGAAACGAAATACCAATAAAGATTGCCAGGAGGAGGGAAGAGGTTTAAAGGCGGAAATAGGATATATCATTGAGATCGTTGTGGAACTTCTTACCAACCACCAGTTCTGCTTGTTCTAGTATAGAAGATCAAACGTTTTTCAGCTCATGATAACCCTTCGATGACTCGATTCCAGAACGACAGGGTATGCAATCTATATGTTGTAGTTTTACCACTTGTGTTAACTTCACAAAATTTATTTCTATTTTGTGCGGCCCATAGCGATCAGCGAGTGCCAAGCAAATACAAGGGCAAGGTGAGATTTCAAGTATGAATAAATTCTATGACAAGGTTAAGCGAAGCCAATTGGCATTCACGAATGCTATGAATTTAACGTGCCAAAAGCACGAACATCCCTGAATCGTCAATAACGGCGACTGCTGGTGTGCGAAAATCTTTGTGACTGAATAAAGTTCAATATGGCGAGCGTAGGCGTTCTTTAATCTGAGGCGCTTCCGACCTAGCTGGATCGAATTAGATCTGATTCCAATCTGAAGCCAAGCAAAAACATTATCCCGATATTTTTCTCGCTATAATTCTTTCACTAGATTTTTAGCTGCGCTTGCATTAAGGTAAAGTTAGTAATTTAGCATACAAAAAATTCTCCAAATTGACACTAATCTTTTTATTGCTTATTCAATGAAAGCAATCTAAATACACCCTTTTTATCGTAGGGCCGGCCGACTAACTTCCCACTTCGGTTTCGTTCGATACGACAGAAGTTCCCACACGTGTTTGTAAATAGGTTAATCTATTGATGCCATTAACCTGCCTTCCTATTGTTTTTGCTATAAGTTCACTGGCGACGAACATCGCCGGTTCTACCAGCCTCACCTACACCGGTCAGCCCGCTGTTATCCAATGCTTTCAGTTAATATCTAACCGTTCGTCGGCCGTATTACGGCAACATATAAGGATCGCAAGTAGTAGGAAATCCTGATTAGCACCCACGAATAGCTGCAAATATACCCAATTCAACCTGACTGATATATCTCCGACCTACCGTCGGCGTGCGTAGGGAGTCAACAAGTTGCAGATAAAAACTTGTTGTACTGCTGCGATCTGTACGGATTTCGCGTTTCGTCGTGTGCTATTTTATTTACATGTATAGTTGCTGGTATATATAGGAGATATTGTATAAGTCGATAAATCAATTAGCTCTACACAAACAATAATAGCATTGTTTATTAAGCTCATATACAAACATGCAGCACATGTCTAAGGATATGCATGTTGGGAATATGGCACAGATCCAAAAGTGCTAGTTGATCGTTGCCAAGTTTTTTATACGAGTACTATACTGCTTTCCCTAATGTCCTGACTGGAAGAAAGTCGGGCTGCGTTGTTAGAAGGGAAAGTATTAAGATGGCTGGTATACGTACGTTCGGTAGTAAATGCTACTGCATCAATTTCGCATAGAAACGGACCCAATTAATATCAATATATGTAACATAAACAGTAATAATGTAACATAACATATGCACGATCGTGTAATAGTGATTAGATGCCCAGTGAATTAACAAATGTAAGAGTGACTCGGTGTGCTTAGAGCGCGAAGAGTAATATCGTTTGAAATGCGTCTTACGAAACAGATTTTGTGATTCAATTTTTTTTCAGATTTTGAATTAACCTGAGAAGCGTAAGAATACGTAAACGAGCTACACGTGTAAAGGAAAACATTTAATATGAACGTGGCGAAAAGGAAAAGGTCCGAACCTACATTCGGGCTTCATATGGCCATAAAGCTTATGCCGTCCTCGGTGATCGCTATGAGCAGCTTTAACAGGTCAACTAAATTTAAATAAATATCGCATTTAAAATTTCTGTATAGCTGTAATAGCGCTGCAAAAGAAGACCAGGAATAAGTTATTTTTGAGAAGTCCGAGCCGCTACTGATATGGAGTAGACGTTTAAGATGTTATGAACAGAGTGTTTTTTTCGAAGATATTCCTCTTTTTGTCGTCTGCTATTAGGCATTTGAGCTTTTACACGATAAGCAAATCTATTTCCTTATCTATAAAACCACGTCAACTCTTGGCGTTGAAGGCTGTTCTCGTCAGCGGTCGCCAATTTTCGAAGGGTTGCGCAAAACATCGGGAATTACCTAACAATGTCTATTGGGGATCCCAGTCATAAAGCTTACTTGCATTGCGAAGGCAAACTGGTATGCGTAGCAAGTTTGTTGATAGATCGTTTTTCGTCCATAGTAATACAGAGTCATACAGCGTTATCAAACTAAAAAAGTGCACTTTTTTCCAGTAATATTAAGTTGTTCAATAAGTGGGTTCTTTATATTGCATGTGTGAGCCAATCCTGCAAATGGCAGACTTAGACGTTTTTGCACGAAAGGGATATATGTGAAAGTTGATTCAGCTTAGATATATCTATGTAGCACTGTTTAACACGCTTTTGGATAATTTCGACGACTAAAAAACGTTTAGAATAGGTAAGAAAGCTATCTTTGGGATTTGTAACATGAAGAAAATGTTTTTTAATCCCACATTAGGTTCAGAGTTTATGTCCAATCCTCGAACCGCAATTCACGACATCTGTAATGACGGTCTGTTAAGCTGTCTGGGGCAAATTTATCAAATTTCGTATACTTATTGTAAATTACAGTATTTTTGGTGTTTTATAAAATTGTTAAGAGAAAAATAATTAAATACGAGGCACTCAAGTTGAAGCAAATTGAATGAGAACCAATCGAAAAGAGACGTTTGAATTGGCTGCCAAGATCACATCTTTCATTACATTGTCCATTTCTCAAAATTAGTTTACATTGTATTCGAGCGCGTAATAACTTGCTTTGTCCATGGACGATAATCAACTTCTACAGGACAGTTTAACTATTTGATTTGGTACTAAGCTTGAGAAAGAGCATTAGCATTGTGCCTTAATCCGTTATAGTTTGAAAAACTGCTTGAATTACGCCTTAAGGATATACAAAGCCTATCTTTAATCATGCTTTGAATGTGCTAAAAAATAGGTTTCTTAAGCTCCTCTTTAATCTTACAAGCTGTATGCTAGACCTAGCAGGTATCTATTTCATGCAATTCATCCTGCGCCAGTTCATCCTGTGCCAGTTCATCCTGTGCATTTGCATCGCTAGTTGAGGCGTCCATCGATAAAAAATACATCACAGTGAGTACATGTAATATTAGGTAATCTGATAAATGGGCTTCAGCTGCACTCGGTTACATAAAAAGCTTATTTTTGCAAGCTTGTGCGAAACTTAGACAGAAATGCTCTAGCTGAATTGGATAGAGAGCTGTTGTTTATTTGTGCCTGTAGGCAATGTTTCAGCGGCCCGCTCGCTGCGAACGGCGACAACGAGGGTGCACGTGACGTAATTTTACGGGTCGTGATCGCAGATAAAGGATATTGGCAGAATAGGGGCCTGGTTGATCGGTGGAATCAGAGAATAGCTGTTTTCCGCGTTGACCCTTTGATTGCCGTTCAGCAAAACACCTCAACAACAGATCAGATATATTATAGAATCCAGCAATTTGTTTTGTGCTTATTCGCGCAATGTCACTCTCAAACGTTCGCTTTGTTTCGTCCGCAGTTGGCTCGTCGTGGTACGAATATGTTTGGGCACAGCGATGTGTATAAAGGCAGCGGAGTTGGTTCAAAATACATTTACGGGAATGAATCCAGAGCTTCATATAAAGCAATTACTACCACAACGGGGGTTATTGATTTGATTTGTTCATATAACTGCTGCTCATCACCCGTAGAGGTCGTTTACGGGAAGACGGGAAAAGTCCAACGAAACACGTTAGTTTTGTAATTGAATAAAAAACAAGACTCGTTTAATACAGCCGTTGCGTGTAAGAATAACGACGCGTTAAATTAATCCTGCTGATATACTATCACTATGTGTGTAAATGACTGAATGTCGGCTGCCAGCCACCTATGTATCCAAGTTCTAAAAACACAGGCCATTAAATAAAAAAACAATAGCGGTCAGAAGTGACGACTGTTCGCTATTGTTAGCTACCAACAAATGGTGGTAAATCGTTTGCCAACTATTCTGTTTGCGTTTAGTGATATAGTTTATATCTAGGGCTACAAATCTATGGTGAAGCGCGTTTTCATTCATTCGACAAGGTTCTATAAACGCATGCTTGTTGAAACTATTCGATTTGATTTGTATCACACGGTTTCAACTTGTCGAGCGGCTGGGTCAACTGAGTTGTATCGGCTGCATTTTGGTTTATGGACGCAGCATGACTACGTGAAGTACCTCTATTCCTCAACTCTGATCCTCGGACGTTTGAGTTTAAGGCCATAATTTAAACGCCTCGACCAATATAGCATTATATAAGAAGAAGATTATAACGTGGCAAATCCGCAATGGAAACGCCACATCAGCCCTGTGCAACGTATAAACCAGTCTAAACACTATTTTCATCTAGGAGTGAAACTACGAGCTAAAAAGGAAAAAAAAACCTGCCGCACTATAATATTATGCATACAAGTATATTATATATGAAGCATACAAATGACTATGCTTGGAACTGTGACTTATATATGAGTTTTACACTCTTGAGTGTAGTATCAGTAACTGAAGTTCATTCTAAGGCAAAAACTTAAACGGCAGCATATTTGCCTCTTCCTCTTATCAAATGGTTAAGCCACCAAAGCAAGCTGTTGGAGTATCTGTCGCGCTCATTTTTACTGGTATAGTTATCATGGTGAGAACAATCTAGCCTCAGATGACGCTGCTTGTATTTCGTAGCACTCGGCTTTAAATGCAGTCTTTCAAAAAGAAAATGGGAACAAATAGTAAAAAAAAAGTATTCGGTGACAAATGACCAAGGGTTCAAAAGAAGACCAGTTTTCTTTAGTAAAGATATACTATTTCGCCAAAATTTACAAACAATCGACCCTATGGGCATAATCAACTCTGCTACTAAGTGGTTATGGCTCACCATTTATACCTAGTGTTATTATGTCGCCACATCATGAAATAAACAATAATTTATAATACATTTATTTAATAGCTTCTCTTCGTTCGAAACTGTCTAGGTCCGCTAGGCGATACTTACTCTACCAATGATATGGTGTCTTCACTTTATAAAGCAATTACTATTAGTATGTATTATATATGTATACATATATTTTTAGATTATCTGAGTCTGTTAATACCAGCGAACCACACAGTTAAATTTGTACAGCGTGAATTTTAGTAGTTTTTACCCTTAATGTATTCTCCCTTGGGACTGGATATTACTGCTGGAAGAATTTAAGTTCTGTGTAGAAAAACTGCTAAGCAACTTCTGTGATAATTATGTGAGTAAGGATGGGTGATATCAGTCAAGTTAAATATTCCATAATTTTCGTTACGTTGATTGACAGTTTTTAAACTGGAGTAGTAGTAGTAGTAGCCGTTTGCGTCCACATTACAGATAGCAAGCTTTGACTCTTCGGTCATCAATACAAGAACGTATTACTTCAGGCACTAAAGATGAATAGTTCGATACTTGACGGTGACAACTAATTATCTTTAGCGTTTATTAGATGCTATTTAGTTTCGACAAATAAAGGAATAAGCATACCTAACTAAGGGTCATCTAATTTAGTTACTACTAATTGCAGCCTTTCAGCGTATTTTGTTCTAGACGAGTCGCTTCGTAAAAAATATTTCCTATATTTGTTTTGTCGCAGGTGAAGTTTAATGGAGGTCGAGGTTTAAACGTTCCGTATAGTCTGATTTGATTATCTGTCAAGGTAACGGTCTAGGTTCTCCAAGCAATTTGCCAGCTGCGTAGTTGAAGCAGCCGAACGAAACAGCTGCTGTTTGCCCTATCGCCGTCATATGTGAAAGCGTCCCTACATTACTTTTATTGTAAGCATTAAAGGAATGAGCTAATGTCGAAGAGTTAAGGACTTCCACCTCCCATCCATCTTGGTCTAATCCACCCAGAATGGTTTGTAGCCCCCCATCCCCCACCGATTATAATCCTAAATATATAGGACCCTTTGAAGCATCAGGGCACATGCTGACGCTAGCATTGTGCCAGCTGATGTGCGTGCTACGTCCCCTTGGTATACGCACATAAACTCAAGGACCTAAAAAACATACTAACTAGCCACCACCCGAACAAAGCTTGGGGTCGATAGCCCCGCGGGATTTGCAACTGATTCAATTGGTACGCTCCTCTTCTAACTGATGCTCGAGGCAGTTTATAAGGCTGCAGGCATAGACTCCAGATCGGTTCTTCCACAAGCAATATACGCGGCCGTTCCTGCCAATTACGGCATAGAATGACACCACGCGCGTTATCATCAAGCAATTTTGTGTTCACTTAATCTTACTCATTACATTTAGACCTATAAATTGTTGGCGCACCAACGTTTCCCGTGCATAATGGATCGTTGAAGAACTATTGGCCGTTTTTTTAGCTAAATAGGACTAAATATGAGTTAAATCCGGCCGGCGTTGGGGTCATTTGAAAGCTGAAATCCGATAGTGGTAGATGCACTAAATTTGTTGGCATAGTTTAATTTTGACCTAGAACAGAGCGCCTTGGAAGTAAGTGAAATTTCTGCAAAAAATCGCTAGATTGAACAATTTTTTCATGATAAAGGTATAAATGCTGTCCAGATCTATAAAAGAATTGGTGATCAAAACCCGGTATCGGATGAAATCGGCCAAAGATAGCGTTATCGTTTCCGTTCTAGAAATTTCGATACAAAAAATGCTCGATGCCTGGAAAACAAATTTTTCTGTTTGCAACAACAATTGCGAAACAATTTGCATCTTTACTGAAACACAGCGAAATCGAACGATTTCTAAAGCTGTAGCAGTGGCGATGACTGAGGAAAAGTGGCTCATGTACGATAATAACACGCAAATGAGGCTTTGTTGTACAATCTGAGGCAAAGTCTATAGTGACGCTAAAAGACGTGATACTATATGTTTGGTGTTGCTGCAACCTAACAAAACGATTGGTTCGAACTTTCCCTGTCAACAACTAACCATTGGGAAGAATCGTCTGGAACTAGTGGCATCATCTTCCACCATGGCAATGCCGGACCACATATTCTTAGCGATCCGGCAAACATTTTCAGTTCAGCAAAAACGCCTTAATGGTGGCAATTCAGTTCCAATAGAAAGATGCAAAAATCACTTGGACAATTGTTCGCCGAGAAACTACAGAGGTCCTACAATAACGGAATGATGGTGTTACAGGGATGACAGAACGGTATCAAGTTTAGTCCTAATATTTTAAAGCATATAAAATATTTACTTCCTTAAGAGAAAAAGGGAAAGAGAGGGAAAGGTGACGTTTAATAAGGTCACCTGGACACTAGACCTAACGAAAGGGTAGGATCTCCGAGTCACTTGTTGCGCTGCCAGTAGAAACAGGTTCTTTCATTCAGGTTTCATTACTCCTTTGAATGAGGCGTTTCAGCGGTCTAAAACTACTGAAAACGTGTTGACGACAAAATATCTTCATTTATCGGAAACAGAATAGAAGTAGGCAATAATTGCAGCTTTCAAGTGAGACGCTATGGAGATCCTCACAATAGAAATGCAAAGCCCCTTTCAGAGGCTAAGTACGTTTTAGTGCAACGGGTAAATTACGGGACTAAATGGCGACAAACAGACAAACAGACGTTGAATGATGACTTTACGTAGAAATGTTTACTATATAATAAATACATAGGGAGACGCGGAGGAAAAATCCTGCTTGGAAGTTCCATGAAAATTTTTTGTGCTAATTTTTTGGTGGCCTCTATTGGACCTAAGCCTGTCAAAGAAATCACGGCGATATTTAATCACTAAAGGGATATGTAATACACGAACAGGTGATGGTTAATTTTTACGCTTTTTAAAAATATTGGTAATTTTTTTTAAGAATTGTATTTTGAATTACGCAAGCCGTTCCACGAGTCCTTGTCGGCGCTTCTCTGCCTTAACCTTTTCGTGCAATCAACCCTAAAGTTTGTTGTAATTATTAGATATCAATGTTAACTAATCTTTCTGAGTAGCTATAACAAGTACCACATATAGGAGCTATCAGATATGCGCAATACTTAGTGGTCGTAGGCGCTAATTCGCCTGCGAGCTTTGATGGTGTCAAAAAAATCTACAAATTTTGTATAATTTTTCATAGTTATACACAATAGTAGGTTAGTAACTGTCGTGCGCAGTTGTTCCTGTATAATTTGCTGTTCCATAGATGCGAACGCCGCCAATTGACCCTCCGTTATGTTTGAGGGTAGACGAAGCAGTGTATTTACATTTTTATTCAGAAAGCTTTCAGAGAGATTTTTGGTGGGAAACAGGACATGTAACGACAATGACCGATTTAGAAAAAGGAAATAGTATCTTCTAGTGCTTGTTTTTACATATTCGCAGTTCGCGACGATTGAATGAAAGTTTATCGGCATAGGTGTCCATATTGTATTAAACGTGGTAATCCGTAAAGGTTTTGTTTTACTGCACACAGTAGCCATGCATATATACGTTGGATTTAGTCAAAGAAGAATGCGGCGGTATTAGCTAGCAGAGCTTGTTTCATTCCAAGTATGGATAGATTTCTTGTTAAACTTCTTTTAATAGGATAAAAAAAATAACTTGTAACCTTTACTTCAGCCAATAGCTTACTTTTATAGTACACACTAAAGGTGCTTAGAGTAAAAATAAGATTAGTTTCAAGGAGCACTATGCTGAAGTAGAGTAAAGGCCAGCTTGTTCGAATAGAGTCCTGCATGTCCAAGGCTTTTTTCGTCTAAATTATTCAATTATAACACTGATCTATAATTATATATTTTCGGGTCTACTATCTCGTTTTATTTCTCATCGTATTTCGGTGTTTGTTATTGGTTCTGTCACTGTGCCTATATAATAAACTATACTAAAAGCACTTTGTGGAAAAATGACAGATTTGACAAAAAGATGGAGCCATTCTCAGATCATTATTATCGACTTTGACAGGCGCTTGATTAGACTACATAAGCCAAATGTTCTCTGAGGTCGGCTTCATTAGACGTTAGAGTGACGCCTTCCAGAAGTCCTATCTGTCGCATAGGTCGTATGATCTGTAAAAATTTGCACGCAAGTAAGTCACGCTTTCACAATAGCATGTTTCGCCTGTCTTAGATTCGCTAAAGTATTCCTATTCAACAAGCCTCAGCTCCGCATAGCTAGCTAGCTAGCTAGCTAGCTAATGTAACTGAAGGTTGAGCCGATTACGAAATAAAAATTAAAAAAGCATATTGTCACCTTTTCTCAAGTTTATGCTAACAGGCCGTGTGAGCACCCTGAAAAGCTAGCCTCGTGGCAACGCTTGACGCCTAATTGTTTCGTTGTAGCCCTCTTTTAGTTGTAGATCCGAAACTACTCAAGCACTATGTGGCTATGCAGCATAGAAGATATGCAGGATAAGTAAATGATTTTACATCTATATACTCATATTATCTTGACGTCGTAGGGGCAAAATCGGTCTAACCGATTGAATTTGATGCGACAAACATGTTCTGATTACAATTAATCCGTTTACGAATGATGATTTTTTAGTTCGCAACTCGGAGCGTAGTAATCAAAGAGTAATGCTTTTCCGATCTTGTGTTGGCTGAGGCTAGATGACGAAATGCTCTGCGAAGGAAGAGAGCAAACTAAGTTCTTTTCTTGACTTCTTCCGTATTGTACATCTAAGTAAGGTTAGGATAGAGAGCAACGCGCAGAAGCAAATATGAACCTAAGAGAGCAGGTAGTGCCGACGGGATACTTCTGTATAGACGCGTAAAAGCGGTTTTTCGAACCCGTATCTGGGACTATCTCCTGCGCCGCAATGCGCCACGACGTGTGAGAAGAATAGAAGTGCGTGCAGCCAGGAGAACCAAGCGAAATAATCCTTCGAATAGGTTGCATATTGGAAATATCGATCATTCCCAGAACAGTGTACTACTACTATGAAAAAGAAATAGATTAGAATAGGATTATATTTGATTTTTAGCCTAGACCTCACTGGGAGTGGCGAAGTGGGCAGATTTGCTCAAAGCAAAAACAAACGAAATATAAGCGCTCTGTAAGAAGGGCGTATATTGGAATTATATTGAACATGTGGCTATATCTCGGCGTTTTGAGGATAGAAGGAGTATGTATATTAATACAATACAGCCTGACACTGAAGAAGCCGGTTGAGCGTGAACATTTGAGGAAACCATCATGGAGCAAGGAATGCTCTATAAGCAAAAGGCTTGAATATGAGGTCTAACGTCTAACCTTCGAGATGATAATATTTTATTATTAAAATATTATTCAGATTTGTTTTTCTTAAAGATATCCAATGACCAATATGTAGTAATTTTTCTTTCCCTGTTTGGTCCCGCGATGTTCGGCATTGCCCGCTTCTAAGGAAAAGCTCGTTTTTTAGTACGGAGCTTGGTTTCATGCTAAACGTACAAAAACGCGATCGAACGTTCGGCCCGCGTTGCGAGCCAAGTCTTTTATCTTCCTCCAAATACACCTAACCCTATCAGATTAAAGGAAGCATGATGTCGTAAGTGAACTCGGTTGTACACCGAACATCACACTTTACTTTTTACGGGAAGTATCTCAAGTGTTACATTATTAAATGGCACATTAACTTTTCGACACGTTAACGGATACAGACACGCGGAAAGATACGTAGTTTGGTGCTCATAATAGAAGCTTCGGTAAAAGCGTTTTCTGCTTCACTAGCCTTCGTTTTAGGGAATAGTCGTACTAGGTGTGACGGAGGGGGGGGGTGTTAGAGCAAAAATCCATGTTCATTGACAGGATAGATTTCAGGTCAATTTAATATTAGGTCCTCGAAAATGTGTTGACTCTCATTCTGGTGAGATTACATAGGTAAGCAGAGTCGTATTGGTGTCGACGCCATTTGAACGTTGAGATTGAGTAGCGTGAACTGGGTTAATATTATTGTTATAAGAGTTAAGACTTAACGACGGAGACTAAAAGATCTGTAAGTGCCCCTTTCATTTTATAATTTTATTAGGGTACAGGCACAAATACTGCCCAGACCCAAAAAAAAAATGTGCTCGATATATATATATATTATTGGAAAAAAAAAGGATCAATAATTTTTGCTGGGTGAATTTTTATTCTAAAAATTTCGCTGTAAGGGATGTGGTCGACAAATTGCGTTGATCACGACCAGTCGTGAGTCGAAGAACAGTCGATAGAAACAGTATTGAAGGAACTTGATGAGACTGACACATAAATAGCCATCATATATGGCCAAACAACTAGACCAGGCAATTTTATAGCATTAAAAAAAAATCTCGATATTTATTCGGTCGTGGTTTGATTTGCGGAAACTTCACAGTATTTCGTAGCATTTTTAAAACGGCCGATCATAGTTGGCGAGAACCGAATCACATGTGACAAAAATACTCAAATAAATATGAAAATGAGCAACGTCTAGATTGACGCAAAAGAAAATAACGTACGCTACGTATTTGATGGGATTGGGAAGGAATCGTGCAGTGTGACCTGCTGCCCTTCGCATAACGATTGATTCGGGTCTCCGTTGTTAACAACTGACAAGGTTACAATAGGCCATTGAACGAAATAGCCTGGAATTGGTGAATAAAAGAGGCTTTTATTATGACAACGTCAGACTGCATACATCTATAGCTACTCGAAAGGATCTATATAGGAAATTTTAACGTATCCGCTATATACACCGAATTTTGCGTCACCACAGCTCCTTTAATCGTGTTAAGAATTGCTCGTGATAATTTATCGAGCAGAAATCACAGGAGTTCGGCAATGAGCGGATTGTGATGTAATCAAAAAATGGCAGAAGGCCGTCGATCGGAACGGCGCATGTCTAGACTACTGGTCTTATTTTAAAGTATAAAAAATATTAGCTTCAATTTTGATTTAAAAGCGTTTAATACGCCTTCGGTAATTCAACAGATATGCCAAAGGGTACGCAAAAGGTCGAATACTAACCACAAAAAAACACCGATGATAATTATGCTTCTTAGTATCCAAAATCAATCTTCTAAGCAAAATCTGCCGAAGCTCTGCAGATTAGCTTGCCACAGGGTTGAAGAATCATTTTTGTTCACTCGGGCTTGATACATCAATCTTGCGAGTAGTGTACAAGTATTGATAACTACCTCCTTTTTTAAATTAGAATATATGTATAGTTTCTTTTTCTATGTCCATGCGACTAATACGGACCATACACAAGGTTTTGTTTACCCCTTAACCTACGAACGTGTGGAACTCGCATCGCCATTGACGAGGGCCATCTATCTCGTCACGTTTGCATCTTACTGTAAATATGTGTTAAGCATTAAAGGAACGCGTTTCGTACTCGGTCGTCAGCTGGCCTGGGTAATGCGCGCTCTTAAGACACTACAAGGCGCTTAAAAGAAATCCTTAGCTTTTACTCTGGGAAAATCCATGTTTTCTGCTTATCAGATAGAATGTTATTGGTTTCGTAGGGCAGCTGTTTTTTACCTGTCGTAAATAGGCAGTGTTTGCTTGAACATACTTGATTTAAAGCGTCGAAATAGATTGAATCCTAGCACAAGTTCCACGCATATCTGGGTCCACCGTTGCTAGCCGTTGCTGGATATAGTCCCGACAACGATGTCACCTCTTACAAATAGCAGTTACTTGTAGTAGTTTGTATGCCTTACATGCTAAATAAATAAACATGTGGTATTTTACTGATTTTACTGACTGAAACTGCTAGATTGCAAAAGTTCAATTTGATTTGGGTTATTATATAGCCTGGTTTCGTACATACTCTGGTAAAAGGTCCAGATTGACTAATAGTCTTCGAGACTAGGTTAGAGGTTTAGCAGACACATTCAAATACTATAATCTACACTGATAAGCCTGCCAACGCAATTTAAATATCATTGAATGTTAATTGTACGCTTTGCTGAACGGAGAATGAAGGGAAGCGGTGCAAACCGCATCGAACCTGTCCACTTCGTATGTAGTAACGCAAAAATAAATGTTTTTGCATGAGCGTTTACTGCCTTTACCTGGTTCACATTTTTTCATTCTAAACAGAATAGGTTCCTGGACGCAGGCAACGTCTTAAAGATAACATTTTAACTAAGTGTTGCCTACTTACTCGGCCATTCTAAACTTTACAGCTATCTAACTTTTTTTCATTCTAATATGTAGTATTAGAATTACTGCGAGTTCTACTAATTTAAAGGTTCAGGTAGGCATAGCAGTTCCAGCGCATGTTAATATGCCTGTTTGGACGGACGAAAGGTTTACTTCGTCGTGTTATGATCATCAAGTCGCCATTTGTTGTTAAATTAACATGTTAAGATTATATTTCTAGCCATGTATCTTCGTTTTTCTAATGAAACCTAAATGTAATAGAAGTGGAAAGGTCTCAGTTCATTGATACGTGTACAACAGTCATTGAGAACAGCACAACAATGACGAGCATATCCTTGTCTTGTCATAAGAACCATATCCTTAATATCGACATCATCCTCTTATATATATATATATATATATATATATTTCAAGCTTTTAGCCCTATGGACAAAAAGATTCAGTTCAGACAGTTTCTGCCAAAAACGAAAACCTTGTCCGAGGTAAATTAATAATGGTTATGAGGTCCCGTGGCTTGAATTCTTAGCTCAAATAACGAAAACTAGAAAATCCCAAAATCAGAACATGGTTCTAAGATAGCGTATAGGCCAATTTAATGCCATCTCAGTGGCTTTAATGAACTTTGAATAGATATTTTTTTAGCTATGATTCTCCTTTCAGTGGCGTCAATTATGCAGTAACCCTTTCAGAAAAAAAAAAGATCATCATATAAAGTATTCCGCCATAAAATGTAAATTATTCCACCTGCTTCGTAAAGCTCATTTCCGGTGAAAAAAAGGCTAGGGTTGAATCTGGCTATTTGGTAGCAGCTCCCGTCTTTACATCAACGCAGATTTCCTTCTGGTCAGGTCCAGTGTTTAATCAGTCCTGTTTGCATATCCAGTCGCCTGATTATATATATATATATATATATATATTTTATTTATCAGTATATAATTTTCCAATCGGCAATTAGTTGGGCTTATCTTTATGATAATAAATGAAGACTGCTGCCTTTATAAACTATATAAGTACTTCCTAATCTAGCTGCCGACGCACAAACTGTGCCATTAATTTCTCAGAGGATTGGCCTGCGTTGAGAAACATGATTCGACCATTCGTCCACAAACTGACCTACCATGTCGATGCAGATACGGAAGGCTGTAGCATCATAATGGTATGGCCAAGTGTCTTCAACTAATATTGGCTTTATCGAAGGAAAATACACACTACGGATTGTGTACGAGTTTTAGGGTAGCACGAGAAGCAAGCAGAGCATATATCGAGTGACACTCCACTGACTGGGCCGCCGGACAGCTTGGTACACGGAACAGACGACGAGATCATAGCGTTGAATCCAGTTTCGGTGTAACGTTACAACGTAGTATTGGCCGTATGCGAATGATGTCTATATATTTGAAAGGAAGCCCCAGGGGGACGCTTTTATAGAGTCATTTTTTACATTACATCACGCCGTAATATCTACCTTGGCGAGGGTACGTGTTGCGTAGATGCGTCAAACCCATCTGTAACACTGTTTCATACCAGAAAAGATAATTTCGCTAAAACGAACAGACCTCTTATTTGGGCCTCCCTAAATTTTTTCGAACTTGTAGCGATAAAATCGATTTCGTTCATGTGGATCTCAGCAGTTGTTTCCGGAAATGCATGTTATCCGTTAGAGATTATATATGATGAAAAACGGACAGGCTGGCTCAGTTTTAGATGCCCCGCTGCCACATTAAGGATTGCCCCTATCTCGCAGGTTGCCATAGGTCCAATTTAGCGACATAGTGTTTAGCCAGTTGGGTTTATTTATTATCTGCTGAGAGAACAACACAGTTGGCTACGAGAAATGCCAGGTATACGATAGGATAGTATGTACAGATACATGCGATATCAATACTACACATTCGATTCCAGACCAGAATTCGCACCGTACATATGGCCCATTGATGTGATCGTATCAAGTCGGCCATCTTCATTTCAGTTTGACATTTAATAGGTGGATAGCGCTCGAAACAGAGGAAACGGATTATGATAGTCCTATGACGAAGATAAGTGGCTAATATATTTTCATTTCACTAAATTAATTTCACAGCATATCTGATTCTAGAAATGCAGGTAATCACAACCCTCTATCCGGAAGATCAGCAATAAACCGAATGTTATTCTGTTTTGCGGAAAATTGGAATGCCAGAATCCTAGATTGAGATATTACAGAAGCGTAACTGTGTAGGGAATATATAAAAAAAAAAAAAAGAAAAAGTATTTTCATGGTACATTATAACTATGCGGATTTGATCGTTGTCGCATGTTACGAACCGCGAGGTTCACACTGAAACCATACACACAATGAAACCATAGATAGTGGCAGCGAACGGAACGACCTCGCAGTAAAGCGACGTGCACCGCGTCATACAAATCATGACGAAACGCTATGGGTACCTGTGGGTACCTAAGAAGCATAGCCTATTCAGCAACCGAAACATCCGTTAACTTCAATGTTTTTCGTAACCTTTGGATACCTCAAGGACATTCAATTGATACAGAAGGTTTGTTGTTGATAATTACAAGATATCAGGTAATAGATAAGAGCATCAACAGAGGTCTGTTAGGGTTCACAAACAAAGAAAGATTTTATTTGATAAGGTGTTTTGCTTATAGATAACACTAAGAAATCTAAAAGCTAGTTTCTACTTTATATTGTTTATCTAGTATTCTATGCTTACTTACAGCGGATGCACATGATCGCGCTTATAACACACTAAAGCGAAGAATGAAATGAATTTAAACACTTTACAAAGAAGGAGAGTGAAGATGGTACCCATGAACGAAAGACCTGACGGTCTGGAAATGAAGTTGATGAATGAATGAGCGTAAACTACAACGCTAATTATGAAATTATTACATTTTCTGGCACATGTTTTTTTTTGTAAAACAGGTTAAGCTTGCCCACTTGATAAATAGATCGATATGTACTATTTAACGCCGAACCCAAGCAGCGCTTTTTTATAATCAAGAACTCCGTTGCGTAACGCTTAGCATGACATTAATACGACAAGGTGAAACAACTAGAGAAAGCTTATTGTTGTATATTGCCTATCTGTTATGAAACAATACACTCACTCCGCCTAATTGCGCGTGTCCTTTAAAGCCAGCCGGGGTTTACGAAAAGCTCTTTGGCAGCTAGATTTCCCTCAAGACGGCTGTGTGTATGTGCGTGTGTCTGTACATGCTGTACTAATCAGTGAATAGCAACGTAAAGATGCCAAAATAAGAAATTTCGGTACCCTCCGGAGGCACGTCGAAGGCTCACAGACAAACAGGGCATCTATAGACAAATCGAGACACATAGAAATACCGACAAAATATTATTGATAGGATACGTACTGAAAATATCCAACTGTCGAGTGCGCGGACTAGAATCGAAAGACATCGTTGTCGTTCAAACCATAGGGTACTTCGTATTTTGCTAGGTAATGTCTAAATGCTGTCTACGTTTTTCATTGATATCTTGGAAGTTAATCAATCTGTCAGTCATGCAAAATACATTCAAGTTAACTATTATCCAGTCCCTATAGAAAAAAAAAGTTTTTATCTGGATATCAATATTAAATACTATCGGGAAAACACGATGGTTGTTGTGAATACTGCTCCACCACAAGCATATGCCAAGGCTGCTTTCCTATCCAAAGGATTTACGTACCAGCGGACGCCTCTTTATTAAGAGAGGAACGCTGTGATTCAGTTCTCTGACAGTTGTAAGCAGTGAATCAGTGTGCTATAACCGCGGATATTAGATAATTTGAAAATTTGAAGAATACCTTCCTTGAGCTTTGTCTCTGACGGTCCAAATTTTCGTTCGATTACATTTCAAAGTGGTAGAAGCAGCGGACGCCCATCGGATCAGTTGGTCGTGGTCACCTTCCGGGTTTCCTTCCACGCCATAGGTGTCCTGCTGCATTTGAGAGCTCACTGCCTGTATTGTCCAACCGAAGTCCGGCTATCATATGTCCCCTAAGGCGTACTTTCTCGCTTAATTACAGTCATCGATCTGAACTGCCAATCACCTGTGATAGCTCAGATCATCTCGATCTCCTGGTACCACTAGGTTTACCCCTAAACAACTTTGGGGTTCTGCTTTTCGATTATAGTCGCTTTTGCTTGGGATAGAAGTGTTTTCAATACACGAATTGGTGAGCAGCGCGTGCGTTACATCATCCTGTTCCTCTATGCCAGGATCGAGACATATATCAGCTTCGTTACCCGTTTCAAGCAGTTCTGAAAGTCTTTGGAATGCCTTATGGAACGTTGTTTAAAGATGAGTTTAACTACAAGGCCTCAGTTGTTTTCATTTTGTAGAAACGGCATACTTCTCAGGTATCATTTGCTTGCATCAGGTATAATTTTACAATTTGTTCATATAGCTTTGCCATGAATTTCTCAGGCGAGATTAGATTGGAAATTGTAGAAAATTACAGTTAGCTCATGCATTATGATCGGAATTAACTAGTGGGTCTGCGAATTTAATTTTAATTATTTAATTTAAAATAATAATTTAACACATTCAAAATTACTTTAGACGTATCTCTTTTGCATTTACAAGTAGATTACGTAGCCTTCCATGTCACGAATTATTCAATAAAGCATTAAAGCGTACATGATCTAGTTTGAACTTAGATCTTGTGCAGTTCGAGTTCGTTCGCAAAAGGCTCTTTTCAGGCCTGTGTATATTAGCAGGCACAAAGCTCGGGCAACAATGGTTGGCTGCTTCCTACATTTATATAGATCCTATCGAAAATTATTCTCATCGAAGATCGACCCATATGTATATGTTGTGTATTTGATACTTAAATAAATTGCGCCTTTTGGGCATTTACTGCCTGTGACAAATATTCGACACTGTCCCTATGCCGGAACTTGTTCGAACGTATACGGCGGTTAAATCCGTTCGCAGAGCATATGTTATTTTTGCGGACCGCGATATTCCGTATACTTGGTTTATACACACCTCTGTAGCTCATAAGGCTAGGGTGTTTCATACCGTTACGTACATTGGGTATGTACATGCAGTTTCGCAACATGCCAAGGCAATCATCTGTGAAGAGTAACATTTTGTGCCACCTGTGCTATTAGGACTGAGAAGGTATAGTAATATATATGGTAGAGCTTAAAATACAATAGACATTTTATAATCTTCTGACCAACTAGAAGGGTTACAAGAGGAAACTAAGACAGTCGTCAACCTCAGCTAGTAAAAACGCATCGTCGGTATACACACGGGAGTTTATTCCATTGTAGTTCGTGCCGATTCGACCTTGGAACGTTAGCGCCATCAGACTAACCCCCTATTCAACCGCCGAGAGGTCTGATGCGTTGAGACGGGGTTGGGTACACACTAAATCAAGACCAAAACGGGTTAAAAAAATAGCTCCCGTTCAAAGAGACAGCTAGGGTTTTAGGCCTCTTGGCTAACATAAAGGATACCGTTTGAAACCTGAAAGGAATGAGAAAGGAAATGCGAGAAGAGGATATTTGCAAGTTAAGTAGGTGAATCATGAATGGAGTGGTACGAGTGATAAATGAAAAAAAAAAAACTAAATTATTAAAGTGAATTTAAAAGAATTATGGAAACAAATCCTCATGGAGCTGGAAGGTGTCAAAATAACGCCTCGCTTTTGTCCGATAAATTTAAGTTTTATGTTCCGTATTTGCGTAAAGCATTTCTTTAAAGGGCTTGCGCTTAACGCGAAATAAAGCGTATCGTCATCCGATATTGAACTAAAATGTTGTCCGTCCAATGCCACTGATTTCGAATTTTAAAATTCTTAGGGCATAGATTCCTACGGGAGCCATATAGTGCGGGAGCTTGGTTTCGTGGCTCCGCATCGTTCACATGTACCTTCGCGATACTTTTGGCGTTTTCCTAGAATTTCTGTCTTCTCCTAAAACACGTCTACTCTACTGCTGTCAGGTAATTTTTTACGCACACGTCTATGCCCTTTGTATCGTTTGCACCTGCACTGCGTCTGAGCTCTAGGTTATTCTTTTGCTTTCACGTTCTTTCGTTTTGCCCCCACTTTAGGCAGACTAGACGTCAACCTGGAGTCGTGATTTGGTACGAACTACTTTCCTTGGAGATTCTTTTCTTTTTATAAGACTGATCTGTGTGAAAACGTGTAGCACGGATGCCCGAATCTTAATACGCAAACAACGCAAAACTGGTTTTGAAACCAGCTTTGCTACCACCTCAACCTAGACCATCTTACGCGCTTCTGCACGTTTCTGCAACGCTATCAAGGGGATATGCTCGCCTGCCTATCTGCTATCTGCACGACTAATTTCACAGCGTTCGAGCATAGCTTTTGTATTTTACCAGTGCTCTTTTTCAAAACACCTTAGATGACTCTGTGGTCTGTAACCTACGCAACAATATAGAGCTTTTTACGGGCAAGTGAAGTAAAGAAGACCGAGATCGACCCGAACTTGCATCTGCATAACTGATACGGCTACCGTAAGGCATTGTACGTGGAAAAAACTCTGTATAAATGGCTACCATTGCCGAGATGTTTGTTAAAGACATGCAACCCTCTGCGTTCTTTGGATATTGAATTCGGTATAAGAAGATATATCGAAATACCCTACACATACGAAATACATACACTACCATGCAGAATGAGGATATAATTACAGAGAATTAAAACCCAAGTAGTTAGAATGAAACGTTATGTAGAAGCGTTACAGCCACTTACTCCTCTTTATTAGCCCAAAAAAAACTAAAAGCTTCTAGTTAGCTGCATCTCATAGCATGCCATAGTTGGCATCAATTTGTCGCAGACTGCCATTTTGGTCTTGAGAAATGAAACTTTTAGGATAGCAAACCGATAAGCCGCTTTGGAACAGTGTAGTAGCTCGACAATTGTACCTCAAGGGACCTGATCAATGCAACTGAAGTCGTATGCAAATCACTTATGTCTTAGGTCTTGATCGTAGCCTAACCGAGGTTTTGTGAGTTTACTGAGAATTGTCTAGTGATCACCCCTTTATTCAGCCGCTGTAAAGGTCTGTGAACCTATCGGCACACGCGTGGCGACCGCAGTGATTAGTGAAGAATTAGAATAGACACGATAATTTACGAACGACTCGTGTATTCTATCTATCTAATATAACTTCTTACCAAAGCTTTTCGTTTGAGATGACAGCTTGAGATGATAATAACAAGCTATCGTTGACTAATACAACAATTTTTTGTGATTCAGTGCCGTTGTATAATAGTGGTATTTCCCATTACTACTATAGAATGAGTACATTGCAATGGCGGCTCAGCCGACCATAGAAGAGTTCCTAAATGCTCAGTCCAGGCATCAATAGTGGTCGAGGATCACATATGTCAATAAAGCAAAATTTCTTATTTATATTTCGCCCCGTCCTAACGTCGCTGGTTCACCAAACAAAATATTCGTCTGGTAGTAGATTATAAGCCTACGCTGCTCTCTGTGGAACCTTCGGCACCAATCGGATCATTCAGCGCTGACGGAAATTCGTTCCTTGTAATCTTCGCACTTCACCAAACTCTGTGCGGCACGTATAATCCCCTGCTGTTTCAGCTTAAATGATCCCATCATGCTGGCTGGGCTTGATTCTTGATATACTTCACACATTAGTGAAAGCTGAACATCTTACCGAAACGATTCACTGTATTCAGAGAATCCACAGATGAAATACGTATCCCCATCGACTGCTTCGTTGATTTCTCTAAAGCAGTTATCGCAAACAGGATGACCGGGTAATACACCTTTCATTGGCGTTATGCTCAGTAGTATCCTTATGAATGAATTGAGCTACCGAGTTTCATTTTTCTTCACATTCTGTTGCAGTTTGACGTACTCGACAGCCTTGCTTTTGGTCTAGGCATTATAGAAATGCCGCTATCACACTAACATGACCAACAACAAAAAATTGAAGGGAAAACATAGTAATACGCCAGCTTTCTGCTGGTGGGCCCCTTTACGCTTCCTGACACCGAACGATCGTCGTTGTGCTCACGATATTGCTTGACAATATTGTAATCGAAGGTTGTAGTATCCGCACGAAGTCGCCATAAATACTCTCTTTACTTGACTAAAATGCGTATGTTGTTACCAGGCCATATTTCTGGGTTTGTTTTCCAGTTTCGCGTATATCATAGATTTGCCTTTCTTACCCATACGAACCGTTTCAGAAGCGAAAATTGTCAACATCGTAAAGTGGATAGGCTGTACTGCGTGTCTATATGTCGTTCAAGTTGTACACATTTTTTTCTTTTGGTAAACGCTGTCACCTGGAACATCACATAGAGCACAGTTTCATGTGAGCAAATGATGTCGATTATTAGCGATTTCATATCAGAGATTCAAGCAGGATTAATTTAGCTGGCTCAATTCGGAGGCTTAGGTCTAAGATATAAGGGATTAGGTCCACATTGGACAGCCGGGACGTCGAGAGTTTTTCCAGGAGAAGAAGTGGACCTGCAGTCATCGCTGTAGATACGTCACAAGATCTGCAGTGCAGAAAGGAAGGCCAGTGTCGTTTCCCGGGCTAAATCAGGCCGAGTCTCCTTGTTCCATATGGCCAAGCTATGGCTGTCGCGGTCAGAATGATGGATAGGACGCGCGCCTTCACGTTAAAAATGTTAAGAAGCCCTGTAAAATCCATAATAATTCTGTGAGTTGTGAAATCGTGGCATGGTAATGCGTTTGCATTTGTTCACTAAACGTATCGACCGTCGCATAACCACATGATGCATGGATGAAATTTTGACACCGCGCCTATCGTGAAAGCCATGGAGTCGAAATGCTAGGACAACGCTATAGACCGAGCAGTAAAATATACAGTATGATAAGCAAAAGACCATTTTTGTGACCATTTTCCGCAAGCGTGCAACCCCCTATTGACTACAAATATCCTCGACGCGGCTAGACCTATCCCATACTACTACTACTACGTTACAAGAATTCGGCAGAAACAGGTGGCTGTCTTGTTAGTTATAAAAGCTTCGACAAGTATATAACTGGAACGCTCTTAGACGCGAGTGGAGTGTGAGGGTACTCTATTAAGATAATTGCAATTGGTTTGTAATGTAGATAATGAGCGCTATTGGTTGTATAGTGGTTGAGGTCGGTTAGGCGGGCCACACAAACAGTGACGAAGTAGCTACGACCGAGAATGCGTACAACTTAATGGAATTATAAAGTCTGTTTTGTCAGAGCTATATTTTCAATATATATTTGAGTTTTCCAGGCCATAGTAGTCCAGTCTTCGGGTAAAGGGTTTGACCAGGCCAACGTTGATAGCTATCAATGACGATAATTACTAGTTTATTAAAAAAAAACAAAAAACTTCTTTCAACTCTGCGTATTATTCCGCGAGGCTGGTGACCTCTGTGTTTGTGATAATTCTTGGTCCATTGATGTGGTGAAGAAACGAGCTTTGAAGCGATCGGGCACGTTGGATTGACAGACTGATCATTAAAACAGAGGCAGCTATAATGATAATCATAAGCCTATTAAATACGATATTTAAGCAATTAGATTTCCTCCTCTTCTTGCTAGAAAGTCGATCAACGCATACTGCTAGTGATTAAGCACACTATAGCTGGGTCACTGATGGGGCAGTATATTCGCTCCTGCAATTCAGTAGACAGGTTTTGTACGCTGAGTCAAACATGTTCACATTTTCATGAACGAATTTGCTGAATCTACATTACTAAATCATGTAAATACATATGAGATCGTATCTGCCAATCCGCCTGCGTCGCTAGTCGTAGAAATCCCCTGCTACAGCTCATATCAGATACGTCCCATACACACAGATCGTTAAGGGATCTTAAGAAGAAAGTACTACGTTTCTGCGCCAACACGTTTTGAAAAAACCAAAGACAGTAAAACAGAGAGAAGCATAGTTGTTACGTTTTTTCACAAGAGCTCAGAAACCAAGCAACACGTCACAGGGTATACACGTTCATCAAAACGAAAAACACCTAAATTCGCTAAAGAGCGTTCACTTCATGGGCTTATTGTCACTGCAACGGTAAGGCGCGGTCAACAAGGTGCCGACACCTGACATATTTTCTCGTTACATGGTATTCTATGTGCAACCGGCCGCCATTGGCACGAAATTCGAAATGCATGCAACATACAATTGAAAGGTATAGAGTAAAAAAAAAAAAGCTTGAAAAATTATATCTCTAAAGTGTTTTCCTCAAGTTTTCTATCGTAAACTATGTATTAAACAAATGAATTAGAAGGACTTCGAAATTAAACAAGTCGGGCTAGAATGATGATTCTTAAATATTTGTTAAAAACGCTATCCCTCTTGTACACACGTATCTATCTATGTCTTGTGGCAGTTTCCAGATTTCGATACGTGCATAAATGAATGCGTGTTATAGATACTTTGTTACAATTGCTTTGGTACCGTAGTATCCATTACTAAAATGAATCAGTCTCTAGTGAAAAATAGCTCGTACGTTTTAGGCATGAATCTAAAAGAAAAAAGTTCAGGACTGTCTCGACAAGTTGTTCCCCTTGCGGCCCAAGAGACTTCGACATCGATAATCATCTGTTACGTTCCCGTTTCAATCCGCCTCGTGTATATGCGGTTTTCCTCTAAGGAGTTTTCTCATCGTGTGCAGAATAATCTTTAGGACAGTGTACTTTCGAGAGTTAGGCTAACTAATTCACTTACCTGTGAAATAGAAATTAACCAAACGATGCGTCTGATTGTACTAATATGCGTTTTGCTTCTGCTGTTACAGATTACAAAAGAAAAAAAAACAAGGACCATATTGTGGCCCTACGTATTGACGCTATTACTCGAAAAAGAAGTTCTAATTTCGTATTTCGGATATACAACTTATTTAGCGCGAACACAACGCATAAGTGGAGACGCGTAAATGAATATTGCTATTCTAGATTCTCTACTGTACTCAGATTAAGTGCACCATTTATTTCGGTGTATCCTAGCCGATGCTTTGAAAATCACTAAAAATATAAGCTTGTGCTTTAAATTTAAATCACAGGTACCTGCCAGCTGGATAGATAATCCTGGCACCTCGTGTATCAATCCAAGTCTATCTACGATTCATTTCGAGGTAATGTTTCCATAAACTTCCTATTATAGATAGTTACAATTCAAAAAAAAAAGATATAGTGAAGCCTACGTAAATCGTAATTCCTATTGGCGAGCGCGCTTAGTATCTAGATCTAGCGTAAGAAATTAGAATAAAATTTGTTACGTTTATTGATTTCGATCGGTGGCTGTAGTCTTTGCTTTGATTTTTGGCTAACGCGAACGGACGTATTGAATTCTACTGGCGATCCGTGAAATTTGTTTAGTTTTACCTAGAAAGCGGAACGACACACGTGGAGAGGCTTAGATATAGTAATTCAGCACTATGAGCTTTGCTAATTATCGCGTAGATGATATGATAATGACGTTGTCAATGTGTACGATCTAGACATATGTCATGAGACTAATTACACGACGTTCTATCATTGGCGGAAGTCTACGGGATAGTTTAATTATAGCGATCCATGCCTTTGAACGAATCACGCTACCCGGCTAGGCATTATAGAGACTGTCACGTTGAATAGCTTTTCTTAAAAGGTAGGATTTATAGTGATAGAAATGTTTTTTTAATGTCTATTTATACACCCACATTTGTTACCGCTGTGCAAACGCAGTTTATAGTACTGTCAATATTTGAATCATTAGGAGACGTTGCATCGCTGATTTTAAAAATTGTACATATCGACAATTTTTTAAGAAGACGTTGGGTCACACAGTGTACATACAGCTTGTACCTAGCTTATTTAAGCCAAGCGTTAAGCGATTGAGCGGCACCAGCAGAGCTCAGCTCAATTGAGACTACTATTCGTTTGTTCTCAAGGTTCATTCCAACCCAACCCAAATCTTCAGTCAACAGTACTATTGGCTAACAGGAGGAAGTGGCTAGTGCCATCGGATCATCAGACCGGAATCATCCTGGTCGGTTTCCCCACTTTCTAAACGAGTTAGCTCCCAGCATGGGAGTGTGACTCCTCATGCGTTTCCTCAACTTGACAAAGCGTCGTCTGTCATATTGTTAACTTCACGAATTCTCTGGTGTAAATAAGCATAGCACAAGTCGCTAGCGGGTAATGTACTCTATATTTCGGGTTTGCAGTGTGGAAGGTATAGCGAATCGATGAGACTTTGTTAATTTCGTGAAGATAACTATAAAAAGCTCCACAGGCTGTAAAAATCCGCATGAAATAGTAAATCAGTTTTCCACCGGAACGTGTAATCTTGACCTCTATGTTGGGTGACTGCCGCTTCTCGAACAAAATGAAGTATTGCGTCCAGGTCTTATTGCCAAGACCTTCAAGACTTCACATTTGCGCTATCCGTGAGATCGTGCTTTTCTTTAACTCGGAGGTCCCAAAGACTGGTCCCTGCCAGGTCCAAGACCGCGTTCCTGCTAACCAAGTGGCAGGCTTATTCACTGGGTATTTTTAGGTAACTTCTTGGCGGTGACCCCCTATAGATTCGGATAATGTGTAAACAGGCGTCCCGAGAAGCGCAATTGACTCCGCTACCGCCGTGAGAAACACCCTTTCTCTTTTCGAGGGTCATAAATCTATAGGTGTTTGGCAGTTCTATAGCAAGTCTCCTGGAAGTTCTAGTAGCCTTTGTGATGGCTTACTTAACGTGTTGCACTCCTCTCATTGCGTAGTCGAGTGGGATGTTCAGATATCTCACCGTTTTTACTAAATTTTTTTTTTTTTCATGTAAAGTAAGTGTGAGAAGCTGGAATTTTTTCCTGCCGATAGGTAGTATAGCTTCTAATTTTGTAAGGTTTAAAAATAGCCCAAGTTCTTTCATTCACATTAAGGTTTCTTTCAGACTTCAGTTTGCTCTTCTTTGGAGTTTCTCTATCCTCCAGGGTTGAACTGCGACGATGGAATCATCTGCATGGGCAATGATTTCCGCTTCCAACGAAAAATCGTATAAACTTAACACCCTATCATATGCCAGGATTCACTGGAGAAGGTACAGGATGGACACTTGTGGAACATTTGCTTTCATAGAAGAAATTGTTTATCTAATGACTATTGATCTGTCCCACAAACGATCTGAGATCAGAGAAACTAGGTGTTAAGGAACTTCTCCTTCCTTTAAGCATATGAGCACGCTCAGCCATGGCTCGCTACTTAAAAGCACTTTTAACATCTAGAAGAATGGTAAAAAAATGTTTCCCTATGTAGAGTTTTCCCTTATATTTTCTACCGTCCTGGGGGCTTTATCGATTGCCTTTAACAGCGATTTGTATTTCTGGAAGCAATCCTGACTTCCTCTTCCTTTGATAAAGTTTTCGAGCCTATGTTCTATTTTGGCCGCGATGCTTTTCGCCAACGTCCTTACCATACATCTGAGTGTGTAGGAATTTTTACCCTTAGAGATAAGCCTGACATCACATTTTTTTCTGTTTTAGTGAAAATATGTTTGAGTACAGTGATCATGGCAGGGAAATCCTTAAAAAGATCCCTTGTATCTGCGGCTGGAATCCTGTCTGAACCTGGCGTTTTACCTATGTTGATTCGCGCAAAATCTCTCACCTCGTAACAAGTGAGGTCTCCTTCTCAGGGTCCATGTGTACTTCTTCTCATAGAGGCTTCTACTAAAGGTCGCTGTAAATCTTTCCCACCTTATAGGCCTCAGTCTTTCTACATCGACTATTTTAATGCTTCCTCTGTCGTTTCCTTTTCTAGGTATACCGAAAACGTCCTGCTATAGGGCTTTCTTGGCATGGATACAGAACATTTATAGCATTATGACTGCTTGGTAGTTCTTCCTCTTCAGTACCTTTCGGTTACTAAGCCAAGCCCCTCGATCCATCTTGTAAATCGTGGAAAAAGAACTCGCGTGGCTCTGCTTGGCACGCCACTTATTTAAAGTTTCCGTGTTTTTTCGTATTCATATACTTTAGCATCGAAGGCCTCTCCTGCTTGTCCCACAAGTTCCCCAGGCCTCTGATGCCGCGTTCAAGTTTCTAACAATGATAACTAGAGTGTCTGCCAGTTCAGCGATCGATTCTGCTACGCTGTCTAAAATCCTGTCAAAGTCTTCTATATTCTCGTTAAGTATCAAGAGTAGATGTATGCCAGATTTCCGATCCGGATTCAGAAAAATTATTTTCCCGCTCCGCTACTCATTGTAATTTTTGCTTTGTCTTCTATACACGCTGCACCGTCCAGAATCGATGCCATTTGCCGACAGTTCCGTAGACCAGTCTATAATAATAAGTAAGTTAGCTGCCTTTTCCAAGCAAGCTTCTCGAGCAGATCGCAAGAGATTCTGCTTCTCTTACAGGTCAGCTAGAATATGATGAATATTGCTCAGTTGCTTTTTTTCTGCCGTTGTTCCGTTGAAGAGAAAAGCTATCGCTTCCGCTGTTTTCTTTGGCGTCCACTGCTGTCTTCAGGTTATCACCTTCAGCAGCTGCCAGGAGTGAAGAGGCACTATGATCGGCTCACCTGCGTTGCTCATTGGTGTTGGCAGATGATTTGCTCGCACCATTTACACCCGCGTTCGCCTGAGAGTGCCCTCGGCGATATATACTTCGCGAAGATCGTACACTTTACAGGATGGATTGAGCCACCATGATTGTAAAAGGGTTTATCCCTGCAGTGCTTTAAAACTTGTTTTAGTAACCCACATTAGTATCATTTTGTTGTAACAGGCTGATCATACGTTCGAAGGCCTTGTGCATTCCTTAGTATTATAGTGCCCCAAACAGTGTCCGATGCTCCTTTAGTGTTGTTATTTGTCACCGCCAGCTGCATCCCGTAAACTGGAATATTAATAAACTTTTTGACAAGCCTGTGCGTTCCCGTACACGAATCTATAAAGCATAGTATCAGGCTCTTAGGTGTACACTCAAGCAGACGCGCTGAGTTGAAGGTTCGGCTGAAAAGCCTTCTAATTTCGTTTAGTGATACGTCTTATCCCAGACGTATTGCAGCTATTGCTTGCCCATCCTCACCCGCTTCCTGTGTGGAATGGACCATAAATCTTTCTACGTGTCCCGCCAAGTCTCCTTTCAGCCCGCTAAATTGGATAACTATGTACATTCAAACCAAACTCTTTCGCTAATCTCCTTTTTAAACATCCGCAAAGGTTTGTCAGTGCGTATGTCAGATTCCAATTACTTTGTGGCGTTGTAAGCTCGTTCAGGCCACTCTTGATCTAGCAAAAACCTAAGCTTCTCCTCTGGGTTGCATTCACTTAGTTCAGCTCAAACCTGCTCCTTAATTATAAGGTCCCTGATGGCATCAAGCAAAGCTTGAACACCTAGATATGCTTTTTCTTTCAAGCGTACACATCGCTCTGTCGGTTTTTCTAACGTTAGCTTGGCAGCTAATTTGCAGTCCCTGCTCGCTTTCCTGATTTTGGACGCTATTTTTTCCTTACCTCACTATGTAGGTCTCCTAGCACGTGAGGGACGTTTTTGTCTTTTCCATTTCAAGCTATTTCTTCAGCTTATTTGACTATTTCTGTAACCAACTTTCGGAGTCCAAAGATAGCCCTCTTTTTACCTAGGAATTTTTGATCCACATCTTGAGAGTGGGATATCTTAGGTGACTCTTCGTGTACCCCTATTTTTTCTTCCCAAAGACCTCCATATTCATCCCATGTCACAGCACATAGATCTCTCGACAGTTTTCTCCATTTATCCAGAGTTGGTAAAACCCACGCAAACATACTTCCCAGGTGTTAATCAATTCAGCAGAACTTGATTAGTGTTATAGACAATAGGGAGGTTTGAATTACAGCGTTCGCGGCAAGATTTCAAGTGTTCGTGGTCAAAATTATTTTATGTGACCCGGCAGACAGCGTGAAAATAAGTTCCGTTTGCTGAAAGGTTTTACGTCGTGTTGCTATAGGGCACAAAAGAAAGGCTACCTGGGAAAGATAGTTTTGACTACCCCAATTCCTCTGTGCAGTGCTGGTAGAGGTAAGACAGAAATGTAGATTTGCCAGCCTACACTTCGCGCAAGGGTTAGTTCTTAAGTCGGGCTGATACTGCGGAATCCACGATGCGATAAAAACGATTAAACTGGCACAAAGCCACTGGAAAATTACCAGTCTTCGTACTTTGTGTCCCGAAGTCGCTATTTTCCTAGTAGGGCACATAGGTTAAAGGCATTAATAGCTGAAACTCTAATAGCGGCAACTCTACATTAGACCTATTCAATTTACGCGCATTCTATTTGATGGTTTTCGGAGATATCGCTGAAGTGCTTCGCCTGCATGTTCACGTTTAATATACGTCTGGTTGTTTTGTTACAATATCAAACCTCGTCAGTAGTAGATAAGCTCGTTACCCTTCGGTGCTACCATCCGTTTTCAGATAAATGGAATACACTGACCAGATTAATTCAATCGGTTTGCTAGAACTCTATATCAGCGATAAACACATATGTATTTTGCAGGAATGCCTGAGTCGTATGAAACTTCCGAGTAAGCAGTGATACAGATACATATGCCATAGGCAATGACACTGCTATATGGCTAACAGTGTAAACGGCTTCTACGAACGCTGCTGTACAACAAAAGATATAGGTGAAACAAAGTCTCAAGTGGAAACAACCACGCGGGTTTATCCGACCCAAACCTACTCCTTAAACAGGACGAGTTGAGCTGATTTTTTTGGCCCAATAAGCGTGCCCTGTGGGTAAGTCCGCGCAGAATATAGAGCCGGTTGGCCAAATGTGTTTCTCCTAGGGAAGGAAATTTAGCTGTCTCATAGAGTGTTGTGTTAATCGGGTTGATCCTAAACCACCCGCAGCAGACTTTTATGTTTAAAAACGATACCAGTTTAGAAATGCCAAGCTGGCCACCAGCACCGTATACGCGCACTAGATGAATGAATGTCTGTGCGAAAACTGTGCAATGTGAACGGATTTGCTTTATTTTGGTGTAATTTAACCTATATTACGAAAAAGGTTAGAAGGTAATAACTTTAAGGGAATAAGTACCCGCTGTTAGATGTTGCCTCTGTTGTAAGTGTGATTTACCGCTTTATTTTGATTGCCAGTGTTAGTACAATTATTTTTATAACTTCTTGCTGAAATACAGCCGTTAAGAGCTAAACAACGGAGCCTGTTTCAACAAAAAGGCAAGCTCATAACGTTATCAATGAATATGTACCATACGATCTGAGGAGAAATAAGTAAATGGAGTAGGTTGCGTGTCGTGTCTTTATTATATTTTTTTGGAAATGTATCGTTGCGTCTTGTTCTATAATCAGGGAAATGTGCCTTTTTGGGGGGTCGAAGGACACGAAGCTGAACCCCTGTATAGGAGTTTGGCGTACTCCGCTTAAATACATGTAATGCATTCGTTTCTGAAATAGTTGAGTATAATAAATGGGCGTCTATACGTTTTACTTGTAGCAGGATCATATGCACTTTCTTTGACTCTATGAATACAACGGGGTAACCATATAGGCAGTTCGTGGGGATTTTCGGTCATACAAAATAGTTGCTTTGCTAATACTCCTAGATTAATTAATAGTTTCAAACAAATGTTCGTAGCTGGGCCATCAAAATTAAGAGTTATCGTGCAATAGTAACATGCTTTGCTTCGAGTTCAAAGTGTTACTGAGTTACTTGCTTAGGGCAGACGAGGCGAGGATCCACATTCAGTGGATACTGCCAACACCTTTGTTCAAGAAGCGGCCCACTGATACAGGGTGATTTTAGAGAACCTCTAGGTCTGCATGAAAAAAAAACTAAAATTTATCTCCAGGGGGTCGATGCGACTATTTAGTATACTTCACACGGTATCTCTCGAGGTGACAAAGCGTGTTTTAAGCCTTCAGTGCTTCTCAATATTCGCAAATAGCCAATAGCTTGCCGGGATACTTTACTATTTAAATGCCTAAAACCTGTTCTAGCGCGAAAATAGGTACGAAATCGAAATATCTAGTCATTAGATAAATAATATAAATATAGTAATTATCATTACAACTCTGTGTAATGCCCTCCTATAGCACTGATGCAGCATTGACAAATGCACTATTGCGAAACTAGTTCGTACAACGACAAGCTTCAAAATAGTAAGACGCAAAATAAGTCTGGCCGCTTTTTCGTTAGGACATAAAAGGCGCGTCAACAGCTAGTAATAACCACACCTTCTCGCCAAGCCTACGAGAGTTACGAAGGCTTGCAATTAATAGTGGGCACAATGAAGGACGTGGAAATACGTACAGGTTAGAAATTTAAAAGGAAATATTATTTAAAATATCTGTACTTAATGGCTTTCTTTATGTATATTACGAAAATGTCTTTTATACTTTTTTAGGTACGTCCCTTAATTAACCGATGTACACCTGCTGCGCGTGTTATCACGATCCAAGCGAATGACGATCTTGCAGAAAGCGGAACGTTCTAGCCATAAACAGAGTCCAGATATCTAACTAATGTCCAAGTTTAGTTATGCCGCTATTAATCGTAATGCGTCAACGTTAAGTCCAAGTGAATCATTTATAGTTATGAATTAGACACATAACGGAAAATCGAACATATGTATATGTGTTTTTTGGTTTTTTTGGGGTACGTTTTTATGGAATGTACGGTTCCAGTTACCGCGCCAAACTCACGGCTATTTAAAACACATATACTTTTAGAAAATACGTACCTGTATGCAAGAAGTTTACGCATGTGAAAATTTTTCCAGGTTGCTAGTGTAAGTTAAAAAAGAGTGTAATCAAACGTGCTGAAAATAGACCACGAAGCAATGTAATTTTTCCGGCATCCGGAAAACATTTGTGTTTCAGGAGTCGACTAGTTCCGAACGGGACGCACGTTCCACGCCTGCCTCTAGTTATCTCTAATAAGCTTGCAGATTTCCCTTACAAGCAGCACTCTACATGTACTGCTTTGGTTACTCCCCATTTGGTCAGATGGAGCTTCGATGGTTCCAGCTATCTAATATCAAACTGAATGGAATAGGATGTTGCTCTGACACAGTTGACCGTCAATTTGTTCTTTCATACTGATAACTCACTGTGCTTGTTGGTTGTTTTCTGCATAAATCTTGCTCTAGCGTTTCTTTTTTACTGTATTAACAATAGATTCGGAAGAATCTTCGTTTCATTGGTTTACTTTTATCATCAAATAGCTCCTTTGTCAAATCGATGTCGAAATCCAGTATAGGAATACGTGCAGCGACACACGCTGCTCCACGATAGGTTAGGATAGCAGAATATATCTATGGCACTTAATAAAGTAGCAGTAAACTCGATAGGTGTTGCCGCCTACCATTTAAAAGTATTGATTTCTAATACACCCGTCCGTCCAATTGGTTTGGCTTTTTAACCATGAGCTTTTGTTGTGTGGACAAAAACCGCAACGTAATGCATTTTGTATTGACCAACACGTGATTCTTACATGCTGCACTATGACAGCTTGTGTTGTCGATACTCGCGTGAAGATAGACGCCCCTGCCCAGAAACAAAAATGTTTACAATTTTGGTCTTTTGATACAGAACTGAAGGTTTTATTGGCGGCTGAACGTGTTTTACGGATACAGATAGAGGGGATAATGGCTCTATATGGGCTAGAACTAACTCAGCGCAATTACAAAGTGTAATAGTTGTAACTGGAGAAAATGCTTAGATGAAGCATTTGCTAGTTCACAGAAGTCGTCCCTGAGGACGTCATAATCATGTGTCTAATAGATAATCTGATAAAATCAGTTAACCGCGTATCAAATCATGGCGTATCGGTCCGTCTTTGTGCCCAGTTGGAAATTGCCTCTCCCTGATTGAATCCAGGGGCCATATCACTGATTTTAAATCGACACTCACAGATGAACTGCTCGAAAGCTTTTGTTGCTTTCAAGCTAAAGCTTTCCTTCGGCTTTTCAAGGCATAACAACGTGTTCCAGAGCAAGATATTAGTCTGTTTTTCACAGAAGCATAGAAACCTAGGCCAGGATTAAGGAAATCTGGTTTTACTCGATCAAAACCGCTCTATACGAACATACGATGCACAACAGAACATCAGATTCCGGGTCAGTGACATAGCGCCCAAAGGTACTAAGGTTTGTTGGAGCGGATATCGGCTCATGGCATACAAAACGAAATCGTCTACGTACAAGAGGGGATTCAACAGTAGATGGCACGTCTTACTCTCGCTAGCTAGATCATTGATTAGCAGAGAAAATAGAAGTGGGCTTAGGTTATCACCCTGGGCAACGCCTGTAGTTTGCTAGAAAGGATCAAGGTCTGTTACGCCGTCATCGATGGTTACTTCATTAATTTGTATTGTGCTCCTGAAAAGATCCAGTATGCTTTGAGGTGTTTTCGCCTAGGCTAGCTTGAAAAATGCAGCCGGGCGGAAGCCCAAGCCATCTCGAATTTATTTATATACCGACGTTGGACGTTTTTCATGGGGATCTTATTGGCTGTCTAGGTAGCATGGCGATGGCGGAAGCCATGCTTTGTCTTCGATATAATGCCTGTGACTTTGAGAAGGTGCGAGAGACAATTCATGCAGCGAAAAATTAGAAGCAACCCCTTTTTTTCCAATATAGAATTATACTTGGTTAGCCTACATATGCATTGCTAGACCGATTGCCGAAAACTTGTTTTTCCAACTTCTTTATTTATCGCATATTTATTTAACTTAAATTTTTGGTGATAAGCCCAAGACTATTCATTTAGGTTAACTATAAACCTACAAATTAAAGTAAACGGATAGCAAAATAAAATTTCTTGCGTGTGCCGATAGCGACATTTCTCACAGACACGTCTGTTTTTGTAGTCGCGCAGACCTTGGCTTCAAATCAAGAGTTAATCTTTGACAGTCAGTTCCGAAAATCCTTTCTCTAAGCTCACGAACCATTTTCAATAGTAGCTATGGGTAAAGTTATATAAATACATCTCGAATCATGAGTCTCGTAAATGTATTTCGTCAGAATCGTATTAAACTACGTCCGACGCGAAAAGGCTAGACAATAGCTGACTAGGTTCGCTCATATGCCGCGCAACAACCTCACGCCTCGACTATGATAAACTCCCAGTTTTATTCTGAAGAAAATTGCTTTTTTCCTTATTAAGAACCGAACAAGAACCAGCAGATAGAACGTTCAAGAGAGCAGCGCGTCACTGGAGTGTTAAAAGCTTGTAAGCGGCATTACGGCTAAACAACAGAGTGAAATACAAGAACGCTTCACTTCCAGTCTATATTTCAAAGCGAAAAGGACCGAACTTGCGTGTACGTTTCTAACTAACACAAGACTTAGGCCAACCAATGGGTCGATCCCTAAATTACTCTACAAGCCAAATGGTCGTTTTTGACACCATTAATTATCTTGCTTTTGCAACTTAAATAGCTAAGAGTTTAATTTATGGAACCCAACCTTCAACTTCCTAATACTCTCTCTCTCTCTCTCTCTCTCTCTCTCTCTCTCCTCGTAACATAAAAGAAGCTTGATTTTTTTTTTAGCTGATAACGTTAATCTAATGCCCACTATTGCATCAGGACGTCGTCGTTATAAACTGGCTTTAAAGTTACGGTGTATGTGTCCTAGGAATACATACTGACTCTCTATTGTTGTTGCCTATGTCTCTTTACTATAATGACACCTTTTTTAGGACCTTTAAGACTAGCTGTGTCTATGGTAGCTATCACTACCCCATTCTAAGACAGCTCAACGCCATATCGGTAAGAACGAATTTTTTTCATACCCTGGCGCGCCACTAAAGCTGACAGTAACGTTTTGCGTGCTCAATTGTCCATGCAAGACAGGACCAGGCCAATTCTAAGCAGATTCCAATCAGATGCAAGCTATCATCGCAGCATGCAGCCAAGTGGCATTCTTCATTAGATACCAGTCCTATGAAGCCATGTTCATGCAGCTTTTAAGTTGACCGGTACGATACGAACGAACCTGCTAAAAAGAGCTTCAGCTCCTCTTTAGATAAATACCTATGTTACATATTACATGATAACGAAGCAATGTAAATTGTATATTTGAGCTTGCGTTGGGATCCTTACGGCTCCCAAAAAAAATTGACTGGACGCTTACATTGATGTATTCCGGTGTCCTGAATGCACCATGCGTTTTGAGCCGCATAAGCGCTCCGGCTCATGTTTGGCTTCTATGTTATGTAGCAGTTCTGAGGTCGCCCTGTTGAAGATCTCCCATGCGGAAGACACAGTGTCAAGGTCTGATTATTATCAGTTTGATTGGTAATAGCACCTGTTGTAGCCGCATCTGTTGGATGAGCTCGAAACACTAGAAGCGTGCTCCCGGTTCTCCGAGCAATAATTATTGTAGAAGTCGTTCTTACCCTGTTGAATATAAAGACTGTTGCAACGTTTTCTTTCTACCTAGATGGAAGTTACCGTTTCCACGTTTGAGCCCCTAAACGCAGCGTTGCTGAAGTATACGCTTCAAGCGGCTTCTTCAACATTCTTTGTGAGTGTGCTATCTGAAAACGTCTCCCTTAACGCTTTCCGATTTAGACAGGTCTAAGCGTCTAAGCAATTATCTTGTCTTTTCGTACAGACGTGAAAATGCTATTTACAAAAATTCAAACTCGAGAGTAAAGTTCAGCTAAGGTTCCGAGAGCAACGTTTCTTCCTACGAACTGCGCTCATGTAGTCGTTCCGACAGCTTCAACAATCGTGAGTAAATCTTGTGTTTGTTCCCCCCCCCCCCCCTGTTTATACACGGTAGAACGTTCCATTAGATATCTCACCAGGTTGTGTTTGCAGTAATCTTATGCAAAAATTTCAAATGATTGTGTCAACAACAGCGTACGTGCGTTCTCAATCTGATTCGGTTCTGTTATTGCTTGCATTCAGGCGGATATTAGCAGTACGAAATGAGGCTACAACGAACTATTTTATTCAAGGGTCATCTGACTTAAATATCACTATAACTTATAACTGTACGTCTAACTTTTCTCGACTGCACTTCGCACAGGGGATTCAATTACGTTAAAGAGCTTATGATCATTCTTTTCTTATGTAAAAGAGTGCCTGTTTCGTCTGTTTTTTTCACACAAGCTATTCTATTTCACTAACTGATCTACAATATATAAAATCTCTAAAATAGAGACTTTTTCCTCAAGGAACAACCCTTACAACAAAATTAACAATAAATCCTATACCAAGCATCAATTTTGCGAAAAGCTCGACGAACCGCCTTAGGCAGTTAAACGTAGGAGTTCTTTCCAGCTGTGCTGCCCCCCCAGGTGTTTCAGCCGCTTTTTATGATTTTTTACAAAAATTTTCTCTGCTCCTTTTGACTGTGTCACTCTGGCATTTGATTATACTTCTCATATTTTTCAAAATCCAAGCAGACGGCTTAATCTTGAAAACAGTTCTATCTATGCAGGCACCTACCATAGGGCAGGTTGTAAGCCATCATTTGTTGTTTTTCGTTTCAACAGGCGGTCAGTATAGTCGGGTACCGCACCCGATGCTTCGAGGCAAAGTAAAAGATGATTTTTTGAAGGGGCTAAAAATACAATGCTACAGTGATTGATACTGAAAACTGCAAAGTTAGCAATACGTTTGAAAACTTGGAGCGTATGTATATACATATATGTATTATATATATACTTATTATACATGTATATTATATATACTGTAATGATTACAGTATTTCAAGTTAAAGAAAACATTTGTCAGTATATTATTTAAATGAACACATTCAATAAATTGCGCTACGATGTCATTCTTATGGCGCGGTGAGTGGAATATGTGTGCTCATTACATTGCGGCTCCCCATGTTTCAGTCCCAGCTGGATGTCAAACATCCAGCCAAGAGCTAATTTTAAACCAGTGAATACCTCTACCAGAAACGGTGTGTGCTTTCGTCGTCAAAAAAATTCCTACAGCTCCATAGGCAGCTCACGTATAGCCGTTCAAATATAGGTATCAACCTGGATGCCCTCGTTAAAGTTTATAGGCAGCATACCTCAGAAGAACCTAGTATGTCCTCTATTTGTGTCCTGGTTACGAAAGGCTTGTTTGTATGCAGACCGAATTATTTGTACAGACTTAAATCACCTGTTTCCTATCAGGTTCGTATCGCCTGTTCCGTTCGTAACGATCCTGGCTAAAAAGACTTGGAAATCATCACTGATCCTGGTCCCGTCAGTCAATGCATAGGTGTGCTCTTATGAGTGAATTGTATTGTAAGTTTTCGTAGTTGTACTTCCGACAAGCAAGACGCATAAGTTAATGATGGCAACGTTCATTTGAGAAATTTAACGTGATGCACATATGTATCATTATATCTCACTATGACAATCATCGTCTATGATAACAGCGACGAACATAGACGCAATACGTAGCGTGTTGGCATGTGTAAACGCGATCTTTTTTGTCATCGAGAATGTATCTGCGTGATATAGGGCCATCTTGAGTTATCTCCTGTGTTGCCAATGTAAGGGTAACAATGAAAAAGAGGCTCTTTATTTTGGGGACGAAGTAAATAACCAATGATTGCAATCGGTTAGCATGGAACTTCTTCTAATTTGTTTTCTTCTAATTTTGCAAACGACCTTAAATTTTTTTTTTTTTTTTATAGTTTACATGCTAGGTGCCCATGTTATCCTTTCGTAATCGTCATTGAGGAACTTTCGCCGATCTTTGCCATAATCAGATCGGCTGATTTTCGGACAAACAGTGAGTTGGATTCTGGTTTAACGATCTTACCTAATGTAATGAAAGTAGTTAGTTAGGCGTGCTTTTAGTAGACGATTTCGTTGGAAGGCATTTACGAGTAACTCGTTCTTGGTTTGAATGCTCCGCCATTATATTCCCTATGAATGTGAGCTATGGGGATAACAAAAGGCTAGCTAGGATTTGAAAGAACTAACAGAATGATCCCGTCACTGAAACGGACTGAGGAGTAAAGATTAATAGGCAGGATTATCAAATTGTTTTCTGTCTACTCCATTAAATCGTTGACAATGACAACGAACCCTAATGAAAGTAGGAACAGCAACGCTTGTCTTGAACACGATTATACGGAGCATATTGGTATGTAGAACAGAAACTTGAGTGGAACTTCATTGACCCTTTCAACAAGTTCCTGATTGTAGTAGACGAGAAATCCCAATTTGAAGTTTCACTGTAAACAAATAAATACTATACTGCTAAACAATTTGTGTGAATTAGGAAGACTATTCATTACTGATAACGGCCTACTGCACAAGTGGACCTTTCTCAGAGGCACGTAGAAAAGTGGTTCGCCAAAACAATCTTTCTTTCATTTTCTCTGAGAGTTGAGAAAAGCATCACGTTTCGACCTCAGCCATAGTTGCTTTCAGTGCAATTTCCCATTTAGCTGTATAAATCCTTTAGGCAAACCATTCCTCGTGTATAAGTCAGTGAGCCGTCAGGCCAATATTGTTCATTATGAGTTGCCCATCTCCATAATCTCATAAATATTTAAACTGTATTCGTTCGTAAGCCGGTCCGATTTTTGGTTTCAATGCCAACCGCCTATCCGACTCGTCTGACCATTATGTCTGTACTTAAAGCGTGCATATAGACACCACATATATGAAGAAACATTTAAACATATTACGGGAAATCCAATAGGAGAGTATTCCTCCGGACCAAATAGGGCTTGGGAAGTAAACTACAAAGTATCTTTTACTTTGCCTGAACACTATATGTATAGTGATGTGATCTGAAGAGTACTGGACACCACATTTAGATGTAGCTCCATAACGTATTTATATGCAAGTCACGGTACAAGCGACGATGAAGGTTTGGTAAAAAAAAATCAATTAATATTTCCTCAAACGAAAGTAAAAAAAATCAATTAATATTTCCTAAAACGAAAGTAAAAAAATTCAACACATCGGGTATCGGTCTAAGGAGCTCAGGTTGTTGTGTAACCAATGATTGCATTACTAATACGTACAGATATATTTACGGGTTTTCGTTTTCCCACAGGTCTCGGGGAGAAGTTCCCACAGTTTTTTGGAAGCAAAACACGTTTTCAGAAAAAAAACAGACGCACTATAATAGTCCGTTATATAAATCTTTCCATTTTTGAATCCGTTTCATAAAGATTTGAAGAACCTAGTTTCGAAGAGGTTGTTTAGACAGGTCTCGAGATTCCACTTTCGTGTTCCAAAACTTTCGATCCCTACCGGGAGAGCGGAAAAGGCGGTAATCCGTCGGCACAATTTCCGGAAAATGACGAAACTGATTACCAACCTCTTATTCCTAAGCCCCTGCAGGCCGGTTCTGCTGATTCCTCTTATAGTAGGCTGCATAGCATTATTGTTAAGCAAAATTATTAAATCTGGTAGGTTGGATTTTTCATGGCGAATCGAGATTGGCTTAGGTTAAAATGCTGACCACACGACGTGTCTTCCTTAAGCGACTTTCTGCACACTAGATCCTTTTAGTTAGTCCAAACATCAACATTTCTCAGATACAGACTTTCTGCCCTTTATGTTAATACAGAGACACCAGTTCTCCTCTCCTGTTGTAGTTCTATGCAAATATCTATACAAGGAGAGCGTGTTAATCAGTGGCGAAGAGAATGTTGAGATTCTCAACATTTTGGAAGGCACTAGTGAGACGATGCGTCTCATTTTTTTTCGTCAGGACGTAAAGTGTCCTGTTGTCCATATTCACGGCCAATCGCCGACTCGATTAGAAGTCGTCATTCTCTGACGGTCTCTTCAAATAGTCTCCGTCGAAACCAAATGACCTACCGGAACAAGACGCATTGCTAAGATATAAATTACCTTTTGAAAAGCACTCTCGAATAGTACGCTAAGCTCTCGCCTTTTCGCCCTACAAAAGATAGATATTTCAATCTGTTTTACGTCAGCGTAAAGTATTGTAAACGAGGTGATGAAAATGAACTTTTCTGCTTCTTGGAATATCCAGTTGACATCCGGAGGCTTATACGATTTTTCTACTTTTACCTGCGACGAAAGCAATATGAACATGGCGTTTCGTTGTATAAACATAGCGCAGTCGAATGATGAACGCATACAGAATGGGAAAACGAAATATAATAGAGTGACTGATATTCAAATATCCTAATAATAGTATAATCCTAAATTCCAAAAAATTATGATGGCTTACGTCTTCTTATGTTGGCATAAATACAAGGTAATGCATATAAGCTATTATTAGCGTCCATTAGTTGATAGGAAGCTATGTGTGCGTTTATTTAATCGTCTATTTCATTCTTACCGATTCTATCGATAGATTAGTTCAAACCAGAAAACCTAATGGCAGTAAGAACAGTAAACGACAGTGTATTATCAGGATAATTCCATGTTTTGAAGGTTGGCAGACAAACAATAGAACATGTTTCAAATATAGACTTATCTAATCTGGCAATAAAAGTACCTATGAAATTTGTCTTAAGTAAGATATATTTTGTTAATAGCTCAGAGCTTTGCAGATCAATTAGTTGGCTCGGTTTGATTAAATATTGGGGAACGGTTAATCATCTTGGGGCTCTATTTGTTCGTCTACGAGTAAGATAGATGGTCATCCTATAATAACAATGGAAAGTACTCGAAGTTTACTTGAAGCCGTCTTGCCGACCATATCCTTGTTGCAAGTGGCCTAAAAGGACATACGAAACTGTCAAAAAGTGCCATTTAATATTGTGCAACAAATAAATAAATATACGATCCTAAACGAATCGCGGATTAACGCAAACATTACGGTATGATATTTATATAAATTTCGTAATACGTATGTGTTACTGGCGAAACTTGTAAACATATTATAATAATATCATACATTGCGCTATCATAACAAACGTTTTTCCTTTCCATTCGCTATAGTTTGACTATATAAACTATAGATTAACTATAGTTGCTATGTGTTGCTTCAATCAATTATAATCAGATATATTCTTTCGTAGGATTAAAGTAGATTGATTTTGTTCACTTAGACATCCTTAAATGTACTATAAACATAGAAGAGCCAATACGATCATTATTTCGACGCTTAGAAAAGGTCAAAAAATATATAGTATTACCTAAAATGCAGAACTAACGAAGCTACGACGACCTCTGATAGTGCGACACACTGCGGACATTGGCACAACACTGAAAAGATACGGCTGAGGCAGCACAGACTTGAACTGAACCCCTGAACACACTATGGAACAGAACGGGCACTGGTTACATATGGATGCTAATAAATATATAGGTTTTATCAAATCACATCGTTATGACTTGACGCTAAACTAGATAGCCTATATTGACTGTTTGATACCATTTAAAAGTAAATCTAAGCTATGACCTGTTCAGTCTTCAAAAAAGATTACCGCTAATTTAACTAAATGCTTCGAATTTCATGTCAGATACTGCCGTCAGGCTGCGTCGGAAGTAGATCCGGCGTATCTACGACTGAGGACGGTATCACCGCCTTGTCTTCTTATTTGACTAGAGCTTATCTTTGCAAAAACAACAAAGTACAAAGCAAACATTTCACCATCCGCTCCGCCACAGCATCTCACTGTGGTTGAAGCCATTTTTTGAAGCGGTTTTACTAAGGCGAGTGTCGGTTAGGCCTTAAATTGTAAGGCTCGTTTTAGCAGTCATGAGGTGCTCCATCATCTAGTATGCTGAATAGTGGTATATGGTGTTTTAGCACTTTCCTATGATAAGTTTGCAGTATTAAGCATCTGTTAATTTTAGTTAAAAGAAACAAAGCAAATACAAAATAAACTACAGATCAATGAGAATGTTAGGTGCGTGCATCGTGCAAGTTGTCCAGACTTACGTATTACTGGCATCGACGTGTCTTCTTTGAGTTATCTTATTAACACCTCTAATTTCTATATATGATTGATACGCTTTACAGTAGGATTATTTGAAGGCTAGCACCATTAAGGCTAACACTCGACAGACCAAGCTGTCAGCAGAGTAAGAAGAATTTTCTAACCATGCTGCCTTGAGCTAGTATTTGTGTTGGTATAATGCAAGCTAATTGTTCATTAGGGCATACACAGTTTTTACAAGAGCAAATAGTAGTTCGATTCCCAAACATTATTTGCCCTTGTTGATATATTCAATACAAGGTATAAAGAACAGGTTTATTACAAAAATAATGATTTACTCGAATCTCGTTAACGCTTCACGCGAAAGTGTTTCCTTTTTTTATTTGTATGTTCTATTTGCAAGTAACAACCCAACCACTAAAGACTTGAGGTCTTCAGCCGATTCCTACAATTGAACATACAGGCTACACTTTCCCTTGCGAAGTAATAATCCCAAAAAAAAGTTCGGTTTTCTAAACTGGCTCTTGCTTCTGGAATCTGCAAACGACCGGCCCCTTTATTATAAGTGTCTCTACCTAAAAAACCTTCCCGTAAAATATTGTTGTTTAATGTCGTCCTCCATTTAGCCGTAATGAGAACAGTCGCACGCTTTTTCGATGCTTACGCATATACATTTATGCCTTTGACCTCAGTAAATGTTTTTACCGTTTCTCTCGGGAAAAGGGGTCTGTATGGAAAAACTAGCCACCCTTTATGCTTCAGCTGCTCCGGCATTGCTTAGTAAATTGACCCTATTCAGGTACAGTCTCTGAGGACGGAGGTTAATGTGGAATAAAAAAACGTAGCATATTATCATAGGGTACCATTATTTCTCTCAGACGGTAGGTGACCGTAACGAATACGCTTCTAAGGCAGCGTAAGAATGCCACTTACACTGCAAATAGCTCGAAAAGCAAAAATATAATAGCTCGAAAATTAACAACTGGTATTTTAGGTCAACTTGTGCTCATGCTTGATTTTCTAACGAGTTTACACATGTTAATATTTCCTTCCAATAACACTTTTCAAATACAAATTGTATAAAAAAAAAGAAAGAAAACACAAAACTAATTATCTGGATGGATGTAAACTGATTTTGCTCGCCGAAGTATACCAATATTTATATTGGAGCCTTTCCGACTCACAGCAAACCTTGCACTTAGCTGAAAGGTAGTTAGTTGCATAGCATCGGGGTACGGGCTTACGCCAACGAAAACGGTATGTTTCCATTGACCGGAGCAAAAACAATTTATGCGTATCCAGACTTGTACGTATAGGCATCTGTGCCACTATGTAGGCAGTCTTCTTGCATCATTCGACATGCCGTAATGTATTCCGTCCTGGTGGCTTACAGCGGGGGCAAACCTATTTCAGTTTGGCTTTAAAATTGTGATACAGTACACAGGACAGTAGAGGGAACCATATTCATGAAATCTGTCACGTACAGGCCGCTTTCTAAAATATTAGATCCGCCGAACACGTAGTTGTGCTGAGAAAATCATATGCACTAAATGATCGTATCGGTCATGACAACGATGAAACATCCGTGGGCTGTCCAGGGTTCTATTTGTAGCCTATTGAAAAGCTCTGAATTTTCTATTAGAAAATTGAATGCAACCAACAGCAGAAAGCTGACTAGGTACATAGTTTTCTGCTTGCGGTAACCGTAAATTCCGAATAGGTGTATTCTATTTGAAAGCTGCCTCTTCTTGTTACCAATCCCAACTGTATCGTTCTTTGCAAAGTGTAACGTTGCTCTCCCTTTCAATTGTCTCTAACCTGTATTGTTTTAGGGCAGAAATAGGTTCATAATTGAAAACGTTTTTGGGAAAAGTATACGCATACACGTAAAACAGAAATGGCTAATAAAGGGCTTCTTATTATTAGTATAGAAGAAAAGTAAGTCGATAACAATTATTCGGATCTGTTAAGGATTATAGTGCCACGTCAGCACAAACTCATGATTTCGACTAAACAATATATTTATCAGTAGCCGCAGGCTAGATGGGGTTAGTTTAGTTATGAGTGCCTTACCGATCTAGAATATATAGGCTATAGAGGTAGTTGTAAAAGCGTGCCCCCAGTTTACGTTTTCTACCTGAACATAGGTTGCTTCTCTTTCCTGATTATCATTGAAGACATTAAAATCTGATCTCTGCGATGCGGGATTCGAGAGATTAAAGACTAAAGATTAAATAAAAGGAACTCGAAAGGTTTATCCTTCAGTTTGCAGCCAAGAAAATCGCCCCCAAACCCGCAGTGAATTAGCTATATTCGATAAGTACGTATACGCTTCCTATAATAATACGCAAACAGTAAGTTTCCGTCGATTTGTAATTACAGATGTCACATCGTATCGATTCACCTATTTTGCCCCATGTAACGATCATAAACGCCTACGTTTATTCAAAGCTTTCATGTGCCAAAGCATAAATTGTTTATTGGTATACAATAAAATATAGATGAGGGTAAAATTTTTGCACATTAAAAAATAAACAGTATGTAATAGCATGAAGATATACATTAGCCAATTATGTGGATAGCTCGACAAAAGGAATTAACTAATGAAGCGACATTGTTTATATTTTATGCAACTACAAATTATTACTAACAGATACAAGAAATCCTACAGTTATAAAATATTAAATACGATCTTCTTTAAGATTCGTTAATATCCGTGCTTATCACGAACTTTAGTTGTCAATTTTCTTACTAAATTTGTATAACTTTCGGCATTTTTCGTTTTCATCCGATCAAGTTAAAGTTTATAGCTTTTATTATACGCGTTTCACTATGGGTTTATAAGTCAGTTGACATCAGTATAACATCATTATAGAATCGAACAAAAAAAAATCACAAAAACACGAGTACATGCGCGTTTCACTATGGGTTTATAAGACAGTTGACATCAGTATAACATCATTATAGAATCGAACAAAAAAAAATCACAAAAACACGAGTACATGCGCGTTTCGAAATGTGCTGCCAACCCGTGCAGTGTGTTCCATACACCAGGGGCATTTATAATTCGTAAATGGTCCCCAGGGCGTTGTATAGAGATGGGCGGGACCGACAACAACCCGGCAGTTTATATTCATAAGCTTCGTTTGAGAAAGATTTTTTTTTTGTTAGGATAGCTATCTTGCAGTACTTTTGATTGCGCAGAAATTCAAACAATAAATATCCACATATGGAAAGAAAGTATCTGCGGTTTTTCCTGCCTATTATAGCGCACCATGTGGAAAGCTTAATTTTATAGAATAAAATTGCTGTAAAGTTGCTGCGTAAGCGTAGCCGTCCTCGTCGTAAGGGCTTCGGTTATAATAAAGCGCTGAGCTGAACTAAATAAAACGTTGGACGATCAACTTGAAGCAAGTTTAACATATCTGGTGGAGGTTTACCAGCCATTAAATAGAATTTGCTGTTGTCCTTAGCAGATCACGTCATAGGTCGCCTTCGCAATGGACATTATCTTCAAACAAAGCATGCAAACGATGAAACGATGGACGAGAATTCTACTATTTGTTTTAGCTTGATATTCTTCTTTTTTTTTGGTTAAACTCTTTTTTCAGCAATAGCCCTGCCAACGTACCTTCGTTTCCGCCTTACATCGCTTAGCATCGACACAGTTTAGGCGCACCATCATGGGAGATTTATGAGCACCTTTAGTAGGTTTGTTGATTTTAATACGGTTTTTTAAAGCAAAAATCATGCGCCTTTCTACTTACTTTAAGCAAGTAGCAACACAACGTAATATGCCAGATGTCATTTTTCAGGCGGTGGAAAATCTGTTAATTTCATCGGTTTGTTGTTGGCTAATCTTCGAACAAGTTCCAAATGCTTACTTCTGAATATGATGGTGTCCAGAAACACGAGACTGTAAAATTATTTTCATGCAGCCTAAATCGTAAAAACTTCAGTAGAACGTAATCAAAGTTTATATTCCTTAATTGGCTTTCCCCTTTACTTGAAATCGCTCCATAGTAGTTCTTCCAGTTGCAATGTCTGAACACAAGCCGAACGGCCATCACTCGTATAGAGCAATGCGCGTATGGAACGTGCATCGAGATCAGCTCTGGTGTTTGCATTTAAATGTTTCGAGCATCCCGAACAGGCGATGATTTCTATGTACAAAAAAATTTCTACATAACGGCATAGATGTGCGGTGTTCCCTCAAATCCAATCTGACTTTTCGAATATGCTGGCCTTACTGCTGGTCGCGCGGTCAAGGTACGCTATTAAGCCATTTCGTTTTGCTAACTGTAACAATATATTATCAGTTAAGGACAGATACATTTTGAGCATCTGGAAGTACTAGATTATGTGTCCGAGAGGGAAAGCAAGGTACCATCAATGTTCATAAAAATATGCTAGAAAGACTAATTCGATATGCCTATCGTGAAAAAAAAACAGAGAAAATTTAATAGAAGGGATTAATAGTGCAATACAAACTAAACATGCAGCTATTTCTATTTTCGGGTTCAGCTATCCGAACTAGCATCATGACAAACATTTAGCTGGAGCCTCAGTCAGAGTAATAAACTTATGTACTTTACGCAGCGTTTCTTCTAAGTTCCAGCTATGGATCATTCATTTTTTCTTAGAAAACGAAAAGCAATGCTGCAATAGTCGGAGGCATTGCATGTGTGGCATATATGTTCGTGCCGCTTCTCTATATAAAATCCTTTCGTGATCATCTCCATATATTTCCTTTTTCAAATTGTTCGCAAGCGTATAATTGTTAACCTGTCCTCTCTTTTTTTTGTATACATTATATTCACGCGTTTGGTTATCTCGCTTGTAGTCACTGACCGTTACTAAGTGCTGTGCACCCGATTCACCAAATAGTCATACCTGCGTATTTAAAAAAAGATTGTGCACGTATGAATGCTATCGGTCCATCTCCGCTCCGAACGCTTACGAGATCTTTTGGTGGAAAATGCATCAACTCTGCCCTTCGTCTTCGAAGCGAAACGCAGCTTCAACTTCTTCACTAAGTCCTAGAAATGCTCAACGACCACTCAGCAAGCTGAGCTATATAAAGCGTCAACTGACATTATAAATAGTGCAACATTAACCCAAGCAATGCGAAGCGACCTCAAAATAATAATAATGGACCGTGTCATCCCGATAGCTTGCCCCAATCGCCCCAAATCCCAATGGAGTACCTGTATTTGAACGATTCCGCCATTGGTAGTGTGATTGGTTTGTCCTTCAGGAAAAGAGGCGATCCCACCTGCGAGGGATGTATGTACGTTCATGCAAATGTATGCTATACAATAGGGTAAACCAAGTGTCACTGGTGGTTTTAATTTGAAGTATAACATTTTGAAATATATTAGCATGCGAAGTATTTCGAATTTTTCGAGGAAACAATAGGGTGCATTCCTTGTGCATACTTGGAACGTGGCAGTTTTCATGGATAGGCACCCAAATGTGCTTGAACAGGTTATTATAATATAGTACCTGGTGATTAAAGCGATTAGCGGACGAATAATGCAAGAGCCAATAAACTACATGATTTAAGCGCTTGTCCGTTCTCTTAATTTCAACTATTTCGAACTAAGAACGTCCCGTTCAGGCACCGTAGTGACAGACTTTTAAAAGACGGCTAATAGCCGTTAGTAGCGAGAAATGATCGAGAAGAGTCTCCTCAAGCCATTTTATTACCTGATATAAGGGTGATACCTCAAGCTGCCATAGTAGAGCATATGCCGATGAAACAAAGTTGTGAATAGACATGCAAAGTAAATTGTTGAGATAGAAACTGTTCAAATAACTTGTTTTTTTTCTAATAGTACTTTTAATAGTACTTATAACAAATGATGCTTGAAAAGGCCGGAATACGACGCTGCGACACTCGGTGAAAATTCTTAGAACGGGCTAAATCTATTTCTGCAATAAATCCTCTTTCTAACAAAAGCCGATTTACTTCGATCAATGAAACGCAGTCTAGTTAGTGATTTAAAACGACGCAGCTCGTACGATAGAAATTTCATTAAACTTGGCTTGGTCTCTGTTTGAAAAACAATATAAAAGAACCACCAAGCATAGATCGCTTAAACATCGAAAACAAAAACCGGGAAACTTCAACTAAATCGATGGCGGCTATCCCGCCCGGAGAAGATTGCAAAACTCCTCAAAGAGGACAGGTGAAGGACATGGAGAAGCCCGAGGGCCCAGCAGCTGTCCAAGACTCCTCTGCGCTCCAGAGTGAATGGCGAGATCGCCAGATACATCAACAACCTTGGAACAAAACTGAATTTAAGGATTCGGATCGTCGCGAAAGCTTTATAAGACTACAAGACATGTTGATCAACGAAGCTCAGCGCGAAGATCTCTCTTTGGAAGAAGGCCAGCCACCAGCGACCCAAATGCGGTTTGAGGAAGATAACGTAATGTAGGGGTTCGGAATGGTGATCAGTAAGGCAATTAATAATGCAAAGACAAACAGTGATTGAAGCAATATTCGCAGCTTTTGAAGGTACTCTCTCAAAAAGCGGAACAGAACCTATGCCATTGAAGCTTATTGTATATTGAGAAAAAGAGGACTTCGAAATTACATATAGCAAATTGCATGTAGGCATTAACTAGTGATTCTTATTGCACTAAATGTGTTTATGTGTTTACGTACCAAAACATGTAAGTGTGACTTGTACCATACTAGCATTGTTTATATAGACGACATACATACCAGTCTTCACTGATCAGCGGTTAATTATCCACATTCTAAAAAGGTTAGAAAAACATGATAGTCTATTGGTATCTCTGGGTGGGCATTATATTTTAAATGCTCAGACTCATACTTTGTGTTACCCACTAAAAAAGGCAGCACATTTGTTTTTGATTGTATTTGAAGCCTAAGGGTATGGATGCGCCAGATACATGCATTCTTCGACATTCAACCTTTTTTTTTATAAATAACATGGTATTATTACAGACAGGGATAATTAAGGCATTACCGTAAACATTCTTGGAAAATGCTTTTATATTATATATATATATATATATATAGGTGTCTGTCAATGCTGGAGAGAGAAAAAAATTATCGTTAGAACTGCAGATAGTCTATGACCTTTGCCAAGTAACAAATTTTGTTGTTAAGCAAAAAGACAGATCGCCGACACACGCCGATGACTCTTATACCCGTAAGTAGTTCATACCCTCTTGCCACAGACATATTCAAATCGTTACTCGAATACACGCAGTTTCGATGAATACAGAACCTCGGATGTGTCCGTTTAGGTAGATGTATATGGGAACTTCAATCGATATTGCAGCACTTTCTCTATAATTGTCAGTCACTGCATGTCTGATCGTATAAATCTGCCAAATAACTTCGGTTACCTTGTAGTTTAGTTACCTACTAACTTGTAAGGGTGAAACAGTTGATGGCAGTGATGAAACACCAGATTCGCCAGGACTACTCGTAACACGATTACATTTCTATACTTTGCAGTTTTGAATTAAAGCTCGTATTAAAGGAAATGCAAAGGTTGTGCTAGTAAGCGAATATTTTGGATGAGCTCTGTGATCATTGGTGCTGGTAAGCCCTGTCAAAAGGTCCGCATATATGTTCCAGCTTGTCGATACTTGACCATCTCCACGCTTAGAGTCGTATAGAATGGACACAACAGATCGAGCTGTTTTAACTAGCAGATCACTACGGCTTTGCATTTGCTCGCAGTACTTAAGCGATAGGTAGTCTCTTTAGGACTGTCATGCTTCCATAAGGGCAGCTTGATGATTCAACTTAGATATCTGTGGGCAGAATGGGCGACACTGTACGTGTACTTTACTAAAAAAATATAAACCAACTGACAAGTTGGGCAAACGCCAGAAACCGCTACAACTCACCTTGTCCTTATGTTAACATTTCGTCAAGAGTTATTCGGTCTGTCTTACAAAGCCTGCCGAAGCCTCTCTAGCGGAAAAGCACAGCTTACTGCTCATTAGCGATCCGAGCAGCTGTGTACAAATGAGAGGAGGCCTGCTGAAAGTAGTGCGGTACGGCATCTTAACGCCGCCTTTACAAGAAGTCCTCCTCCAGCATCCATGGATTCTATTGCGAAACTCATTGATCTTTTAATTATTATTATCATTACAGACAAGCTGCTGGTACAACGCCATTAGGAGTATACATCCGCGTCCTCTGAGGAATATCTAAAAATTAAATATCCGATCGCATCTATCAGGCTAAATATAGATTGCTTGTTTCTGGAGCGTGGCCTTGGCACACTAAGCTAACTACCTGGGCTAGCGTCTCAGCAGAGATGCAAAACAATTTCGCGTACCTTCTAACGCCCTTCAACTTTTCAATGATCCCACTATATTAAATAAGTATAGTGAGATAATCACAAAAATCATCGAGATATTAGCAAAGTGAGCGGGATGATGACTGCTTAACGACGTAAGCCAATTCATGTAACAGGACGATAGGGAGCAGAGACATGTAATCAGACTACAGATATTACATATTGTATCGTCCATTACGCTGAGCATGAATCGTATTACCTACTTTAAAAAAGTCACACATCGTCACCGATGCGTTTGAAGGTAGCGGTCTGATTTTATATGAATATTATTTTTCATAAGAATATATTATAGAATAATAACAGGTCATAGAGTTTTTAAGCGGTGAGATCTTGCGAACGTACAGCAAGTTGGCCAGATAAATCCATTCAGCTTATTAAAATTGCTCTTGCCGAAAAAACCTGCGACTTTTATAAGTGCAGCTTTCAATGAAGCAAAATGCTGCAAAAAGGCGGCATGAACATATCTTCTCAAACCGAAGCTAATCATACCGACTTCAACGTCGGTATTCAATTTGAAGCTGGTGAGGTCAATATGTAATGCCAACATTGTTGATTTAATATATTACAAGCGCACGGCCTCACAATACATGCAAAGGATACATGGAAGGAATTGCTCTATTCCAGCGTACAACTCCTACGTATCTGCTGAGCGTAGTCGATAACAACTCTGCCTCTTATGCGCGCGAACCTCCGTTTACATGTATGTGTATATACGTAGTCAGACATCACACGGTAGCAAAGCCTGCGGTAAAGTATTTGAAAACTCTCAAATCGCCATTTAGTTAGTATTAATGGCAGAAAACATGTTTTGGAAAAATAATCGTTGGTCTGATGCAGTCGATATCGTGTCGGCACTCAGACCAGAGGGCATGCCAGTCGAAGCATTTCGTAGCGCTTTTCTCTCCGAGCAATTTTTTGACAGTGGGCAAGCACACCCCACCCCTCCGTACCGAGCTTTACGTCTGGTATCGCCGTTAAGTGTTCCATCAGACGGCTAGCTCCCAGGACCTGTCGAACCTAGATCAACTACGTTAAATCATGCGTTTAGCAAGACAGTAGAGCTGGTTTGATCGATTTTGCAATAAAGGCAATAAAAACGCTATACAGGCAGGCAATAAAGCTAATAGAAAAAAGCCGGATGGGCCTTGCCAACGCTAAGCGATTGATAATAACTTAACAGTAGTTTGCAGAATTCAGTTTAAGGACTTTTATATTGTAGAATTATCGTTGTAGGTCTGTTACCTCTTTTTATCGAATATATTTGTTCACTAGCGAGAGCCGAAGACGCCATTTTCAAGCAATTTGTTTCACGAATAAGAGGCATTTAGATCTATTCAAATGGAGAAACGTTTCTAAATTGCAAGGCTTGCTCTAAGATGGCATGCCTGATCCCGTAAACATGTCCCTTCTCTTCTTTCTTTGTCGTTTTTCTTCTGGTCGAAACACAGTTTTGTATGGTACACATGTTAGTACCCCGGTTTTCAGTTAATTAATTCGCAGCCCACCTAAGTGATCGAGCGACTTACCTAAATGGGTTTGCATAATTTGCTGCGTCTCGCGAGATGCTTTGTTGTACTTCAAAAAAGAATGAAAAACTGGCAGACGTAAAGGTGGAAACAGGGCTTGTGCCGAGAATGAGGACTATACCTCAAGACAGTGATAAATCAAAAGTGATAGCCTCACAGAACACCCTATTTTTATCTTATTGGTTAGTTGATATACAAAGCATTAGTAGAGGTCATTCAATTTACGTTTAGCATAATATAGCGCTTAAACACTTACCAAATTTGACATTCCTGAAAGCGATAAAATCCTGGAGTGAGCCTGCGTACAGGCGATCGGTCATATAAGTGCAGATCCACATATCGATTTATTACATGGCCACTTTCTTTATTGAGCAATATCCATCGTCATAGGATAGTTTTAGGTAGTAATAGATTAACTGATTTCACGTCAACTTCGTATTATTACTTAGTTAGTTAGTTACTAAACTTAACTTGAGTTAAGAACAATTTGTAGCAGACTTCCTTGCCCGATATCCGGCTAACAACAAAAGACGCTAATGCAGCTGCCCATTACGTAGTTTTAGCAATATGCCGATAATGTATTTCCTCGAGAACGTGTAGATCAGAGATGTTTTTTCATAGCTGACTCCCCCTCAGACTACGGGTCTTGTACAGTATTGCTTCGAGAACATAGATATGTTAATTACGTATGCGTTACAACGAGTAAATAAACAACTGGCGGGCAAAAATTGGCGACTAGCAAAGTTGACACTGAGTACTAGTATGTACATAGATGAAAGTGGGTAGATTGAAATTTCCAGAAGCTGCATCTCACGGCTTTAGTCATGCTGCCGAAGGAGCCTCCAGAACTGGAGGTTATGAGGTACTTCGGACCTGAGGATAGACCCAGAAATAGATGCATTGAAAAAACAATTATATAGTAATTTTATGGAGGCCATTACCGCGGACAGTCTTGTTCGGAGAAATCTATTTTACTTATCTATTTATTATTATGGCTTGCAGTATATTATGTCATATAATACACAGTGCTTTTAATAAGATTATTAGTTTCTTTAATTGCAGGCAGGCACATTGCTCACATGCAAACTAAGTATTTATTAGCCAAGCTAAAGATAAAAGTATCGAGGAACATTCACTCCACTCCGTGTAGACAACAAAAGTAATTGACCTTAAATGATGCCCTTCTAAAATTATATATATATATATATATATATATATAGTAGACGAACAAGTCATAGAACATTTAGACTTGCATTATTTCCAATCATGATTTAGATTAAACATCAAAGGAAGGTTGTTATTTTACTGAATCATTAGAAGATCACCATTTTAAGTTTTGCACGTATTTAATATATACGATTACGTTGAGTTTACTATTGAGTAGCTTGTACCTTGCTGCTTTGTCGATGGCTTCAATTGGAAGCCATCGAGTTTCTAAATAAAGGCAAACTGAAAGTCTGAGGGGGTCTATCCAGCAATTCGATGATGGATTCGCAATTTCACCTTAACTGTGTGCCTGTGTGGCCTGGACAAGCGGGTATGTTTATGTCGCCATTGCATTCCACTTTATATTATCGCTCTTCTGGAAACCTTAGGCCTATTTTCGCAATATCAAGCCCGTCTGTTGCCAAAATTCAATAGACTCTATGCTGATAGTACTTTTATTACCGGGAGAGTATATGCGACTTAATTTACAACATACTGTGAAGCCGGGTCTTCGCTTTTCTCCCATAAATAAGACTCTTACATGGTATTATAGAGCGCGCTTGAAAAAAAATGTTGGCACTCGCAGAGGACTTTATTGCCTTGTTGTCGGTGCTCAAAATAAATCGCAGCGCTGATATTGGCTGCAAGTATTAGAACCCAACAAGATCTAGCTTGAATATCGTATTTGCAAGTTTAAGGTCGTTTAAGAGTACAGTTGCCCAGAAAACCTGTCGACAGGAGTACAGCTCCGCGTTTCCCGAGATCCTAATCGATATCGTAGCAACCCTTCTGTACAGAGCAGAGGAATCACCCGCAGTTATATTCCGCCCAACGAGGCCCCTAAGTACTTCAGGGAGTGGTCAGGTATAGCAATATTCATACTGACACTTTCAGTCACTTAAAAGCCGTTTAGTTGACCGTCAATTTCATTGTCACTTAAAAACTGCCGTGATTTTAGGTAACTACTTAAAATGGTGGATCTTCAACTTCTCGTTAAACGAGCCTATAACATACTCTCAGTTTCCCCTATATACCTTGTTCTAAATACTTGCCTTTTCCCAACATACAAGTTATCATTCGGAAGCTCAAGGAAAACTCGGATAGTCATTTTTTATATTCATATTTTTACACATAAAATTTTTATTATCGTGGGTTTGTCAGTTGTCATCTACATACTTAAAATGGCAGTGATTTTTTAATACAGATTACTGATTCAACACCTTGTTATATGCACAGTGGGCTAAGGCTAATTAGATACGAATCAAAGCGACTGCGATTTAGGATAAAGTGGTAATGTTCTTAGTAGTGACAACTGTGTGCTTGCTTTTAAAAAGTTTAAATCAACTAATGAACTTTTGAAAAGTTCTTAATCCTTGAGCAACCGCTGTCTGACCGCTGTTTTCGGTAGGGCAATTTAAAGGAGATAGTCGTTCCGAATATTTTTTCGCTTCTGACACTCATTTGAAGTGAGCTGAATAGAGGTAAATGTTAACAGTAGGTCCAGGAATAGAGAAATTGCATTGATCCTGTCCCGTTTCTTAGCATTGCCAGGCAGCCCGTGGGCAGCAAACGTTCCATCAATCCTAGTAGTCGGTACGCGAAGACAAAGCTCCACTGGGCATCACTTGAGCGTCCACGTAAGTCAGCCCGCCCATTAGGTCTGTACACAGCGTGTGCTAATGCCCTGTCAGATTGCAACTATATTCTCCTCAGAACGTCTTGATTCGCGGCTTGAGATCTTAAATATATAGAGCGCATACGCTATATAGCTGAACGTAACGCCTTTTGAGTGAACGCATGTAGGAAAAGAACAAGTAAAGGGCTTTTATCAAAATGTTCACTCTTTGCAGAGAACTTTCAAAAGGATAGGATGATAAATAAACAGCGGATCTGCAAGCGATACCTGGTGCTTAAACACAGAAAGCAAGGTGTCGGATCACTACGAAGAAAATAACCGTTTCACTACAGGTAGGAGTGCTATCTGTTAAATATATGTCTATTTTGCAATAAATCTTAAAGTCAGCTTAAGACGACGATCCTGTTATTTGTAAACTGCGTACCTATATTGGATTTAGCCTTAAGGTCAATCAAAGCAACCCGTAAAATCCCCCTTTTAACATCACTACTAACATCCTATTTCTCATAGCTCTTAAAAATGTTTCAATAAATGTATTATATATGTTAATGTTATCGAATGTAAACTGTGAGTGTCTAAGCTATATTTTAATAACATTGTAGTGGTTACACGACTGAATCCTCGGAAGCGGGTCCTCCGTGGTTGAAGTGTGAAGCGAATGCTTCATGGCACAATGCAGCGTCACTCTATCCGAACTAATCTCACTTACGTCATATGTAATATCTAGCTAATAAAAATAAGAAATGCACCTAAATATGCCGTGTCCAATGTTCACTGTGCCGAAGCGATCGACGGTGTACATGAGATTCAATATAGATACCCGTACTTTAATTGAATTTCCAGGTTAGACGAATGCTCCTTCAAGGTCCCATTAAGTATCGCGAATGAAGAATAAGGAGCTTTCTCAGGCACTCACTAATCGGCTTTTCGACTGCCTCAGCTGATGTTAACATGAACAAGATCCATCGAAATGTATTTAGGAGTGAGAGATTTTTTTGATAGGATCTACATAGGGTTCAGTAGTCCTACAAAGTAGTCTTGCATCCAAAAATCGCTAGCCTTAAAAATATTCTTCGCTTGTTTTAACCGTCCAGGCTGAATCGGTTTGTTAACAAAGAAGACTTGATATAAATACGTTTGGTACATGCTATGACATATTTAATTCAATTACTTACTAAAATTTGAGTACAATTTTTGACAATTTTGCGTTGTCTCATTTTGAAATACGCGTCCTCAAATCAAATTGCAAATTTCTACCCCTTGCGGCTGACATTATCCTTCATCATGAGCATCTAACGAGCACAAATATTACAATGTAAGATGCCGTTTCGTTCACCATAAAGCCAGAAGTTCTTCGAAAGCCATCACGTCTCAGAATTTTCAACGGTGTACAGGATTGCTTCGAAACTTTGTCCCGTACCTTTTAGTGCTTATAAAATATGTATTTATGGATGGGAGGTAGCGCACAATATGGAATCGCTTCCACTCGATTTCAGCTTATTTCCCTCAGCTTACAATGATTCATTCATTGATTGTGCTGCAAACAAAACTGCGTGTCTTCAAGTTCCCATAACTTTCTAACAAAGTTAACTATTTTTCAACCATTCCCACGATGGTTGCGTGCTTAATATATTAAGTGTTAACTTCGGTATATATTGTACTTTTGAGTAATTTAATGTGCATACTTCAAGCGATTTTTAAATAGCCTATCTAATGCCTAAAATCAGTAATAATGGGTTTAGGTTCATAGAATATTAATAGTGCTATGATCCTTGGTTCAAGCAACTTCGATGAGATCTTACGTTGCCATCAGGTCTTCATACTGGTTATCGTAACTCTCTTGAAAATATTTGAGATTTTTCTCAAGAAAATAACGACTGACCCTGTTCAATAACTTTTAGATCAGTAATAGGCGGTAACCTTTTATTATTTATAACTCTACGATTTATCACGCACAGCTTTATGTATTTCAGCTAGATTAATGATATGCAGTACCTTGGAAATCATTATATGACCCATGTTGCCCTGAGTGTTAATTTTAGCTGACAGGTTCCTGAGGTTTAAACATGTTCGCCTACTTCTTCTCTTCGTTTCGCCCAGAAAATCCGTCAATAGGAGTGCAGCTCGGCGTTCTCCAAAGTCCTAATCGATATCGTAGCAACTCTCCTGTACGGAGCGGACCTTAAGCGAGGTCGCGTTCGCGACGCTCTTTGATACCTTGGCCCCTTTCCAAAAAAATCGCTAATAGTCAGATCGACCATGAGGTCCTTGAAACAAATCTAGGAATTCCGTCAAACATGAATACATGTCAGCAATGCATTGAACTTGAAAAATTAAAAAAAAAACCTGTAGGTTTTAGTTTCGTTTTGTTGGCCGCTATAAAATTCACGTTACCAGAAGAACTAATGCATTTCCATATAACGAAATCAAAACGAAATGCTTTCAGTATTTGCCTGGATCGCATGGTTTGCTAGTGATGGCTGTTTTTTAGTTACCCTTCTTCAAGTAGCTGAATAGTTAACGATACGTCTTCGAAGAGTCCATTTATCCCACGAATCCCAGCTCGAATACATAATAACGTATCCGGACGCTAGTCTCCTAGAACATTCAATTAATAATAGAGGCGATAACGTTGCTCGTTCTGTTTTTTTACTGCTCTTCCGTTTGCTCCGTTGCTGCCCGGTAGCTTCGGAGAGGCCTTCTATTGAGGTAGAAAATAAGAAAACCTGACAAAGTTTCCGTTTGATCGGATATATTTAAACGTTTGCGACACAAATTAGCCTTGCACGCAGGTGAGAGATAACCAGCAGAGAATATCGTATCTGAAATACTAGAATTATAGAGTGAGAAGCTCTGTGCACACACAGTTTTTTTACCAAGACGACGGTCGTCCTGTTCGTGTGATATAATTTCGTTGCACTATTTTTATGGATTTGTTTGAAACACAGTCTGCAAGACCATGTTTTGTACGGTTGAAGAGCTGAAAGGTCAACACTATATATGACTCAGTTTTTTCTGAAAAGCTATTTTTATCTGACTAACATTCCAGCTTAAGGTCTGAGCAAATTTAATTTAAAAAAACAAAAACGAAATGAGAAGCAGACGAACATATCGAACGCCTGTATCACTCTATTAACGGTTGTATTAAACCTACCACGATCGGTTAGCATCTGGAGACGGCTTATCTAGGGAAACAGTTACTCGTCCTCATGGAAACGTCGAAACCTTTGTATAGGTCTACCGTGGATCAGGTGCCGTTCTTTTTCAAGGACGGTAATTCGCTTCTATTTTAACATCCGATATGTCGCGGGGGGCCTATCATCAATCGATCTGATACCAAGTTCAGCCAAAATCGAAAAATATACATATAATCGTTAGAAAATATCAATGGTATACCAGCTTTCTCCGGCTCGATGTTGTTGATGAAATGGGTCCACGTGAGATGCGAAGATTGCCAGTCAATTGTTGAAGTAGTGCGTGCTAAGGGAAATGTAGAATATTTTTTTACCTTGGCTTTAGTTCACGGTTACTGTTACTTATCCATCTGTGTTAGATGGATAAGTAACAGTAACCTATAGTGTCTACACCAACTAAATAAGGATAGTTGAGATTATGACAGGGCTGACGTTTCCCTAAAAAAACATGGGCTATAGATTGGCATTAGTGTGCAAACTTTAGTTTTCATTAATGAGCTTTTCTTAAATCGATCATAATTATTGCAATATTTAGGTAAACTTTTCCGGATATTCTTGTAATTTGACTGAGCAAACAGAATGAAGTCTGAATCTATCAGAATAACTTCAAAATATTTGTCTGAACAGATTGACAGATAGAGTTATTTCACGGTATGCTTTCGAACAACCGGGAAATGAACTATCGTCTCGCTGTAAAGAAAGCTAGCAAGACCATTTTTACCAATATGCTACATATGATAATTCTATCTATAAAAGGCGTCCTTTATGTCATTGCGAACGGCTCTTGTCGAATCAAAATGTGTGATTTTTTACCATAAATTCAAGCTCATCAAGAAGAGATGGCTTTACACGCTGCCTGCGTGAATATCATTCGGGAACAGCCATTCAGCTATTTCAAGTTCGTTTCTGAAGAGTGCAAACCCCAGAAAAGAGAACTTTTAATCCCGGTAGATAAAGCTCATAGATCTTTCTAACTCGTTCATCATGTAGTACGAATGATGAAGAAATATGTTTCAACTGTCTAATGGTACGCATGCTATATGTGCACGTCGGAGCACGTAGAGTGAATTCCGCAAAAATTGAAACTTACTTTGAAGGTGCGATTCCCGTTGACTCTTTATATGAATGGAAGCATTGTCTCTTGCCCTTGCCGTAATTCTTGTGTTTTAGCAGACAAACACTGACCCACAGAAGCGCGTCGTTCTATTCGTCGTTGATTATAGAAGCAGTTATATTCAGAAAATTAATTCAGGGTTTCAATACCATTTACAACCCTTCCGAATTTCTAGGATGACCATAGGTAAAATAATTAGTAGTAAAGTGACTAGCCTGTGTTTTTACCACGCTCTGCCCTGGTGCCTATTTGGGCCACTGCGTTACGAGCACACATGGACCGGACGTTATTAAGGCTCATTTTACGAAGAGATTGCAAAAGCTAGTTGACCTAAAAATATGGCTCATCTCAGTAGTAATGCGTGTAAATATCGAGTTGAACTGGGGTGTAGTATTTTCGTACCTATTGTACCACTTCTTTTTGTAATTAATCATTCAGATAAGAGAATAAATACACCACATTGCGCTCAGTCACGATCGTGGACTAGACCTCATAAAAGATAACTATTTATACCAGAATAATGCAAAACTATGATTATTTTACAGGCATTAGCATGGTCTAGTTAGCCTTGAAGAACCCTGCGCATATTGTCACTGCTCGAACAAAATGAGACAACACCCAAGTCATTCAAAATCTCACTGGAAACTACACAGAAGAACTTTACGTGGACCTATGGTGGACAAATCATAGTCCTTAGCTTGTCTAACTTGGCAGTGCAATATTATAAGGCATCGTTTTTTCTAGCTATAATTATCGCCACTTCTAAAGAGAGAAGAAGCATCTTCCTTTCAGTTTTGTTGAAAGAATGGCTTCCTCGTCCTGAATGATTATTGGTGCATGTAGCTTCACCTCTGGCCTATTCAGTTCTTCCTTGTACGATAATCTTATCTACCAACATGGGTGTTAAACAACTGGTATTTTTTTAGAACTAATGAATCGGACCGAGATCATTTATGTTTTGTAAATAAATTTTTAAGATGCCAGCGATGGCGTCAAACAAATTTTGACCCATATAGCCTTATTTTCTTATATATAACGAAGTAAAAAATAAACTGTGAAACTATACACTAACAACAAAGGCCGACAGTTTTCTATGTCCTCTTTGTAAAGTGCTTTTACATCTGTAAAATTTTACATGTACATCTGTAAAAACAACCCTATCCTCTAGATAAAAACGTGAGGTAGAAATGGCTCCTTTATAGATTAATCTATCCAAATTGATATTCAAAATATGGTTTTCGTTTTGTCTATAGGCGCAGTATTTTTGCTATTTTGGGCCTTTAACCCGAATATGCGCCCGAAAAAGTTGTAAATCGCACAGCTCTTTCATCGAATGAAGAGCAAGTTTAAGAAAATTGTTGCTAAAACAAAAACTCAACTGAAGCCTACAATAGAGTCAAACTATTTCTAAACAAGAACTATTTTTTTTAATCAGATACACCAATCACATCGTTAATTGTTTTTTTTTTCTTCACTAACTACAACTGATTAGTGAATACTACGGTCTCTTTTTGACACCTATTCTTAATCCTCGCAGTTTTCACAACTGGCGGTTAAAAGTTTTCTGGGAAAGCGCCTTAAATTCAAAACTCCTTCCTATTTTTTTTTTTTTTCGAAATTCTCAATTAGCTATAAATCAATTGATATTTTCTGACATTGGTTTTACTGCTATCACAGTTCGATGGAGACTTTAACAACGTATAATAAGGACCCTATCGCAAATTTCCGAAAAGAAAACTCAAAGTTCCTTAAGGAACACAGCCGAATGGCCTGGCAAATCAGTTCGTCGAGGAAATAATGGGAGCTGAAGATTTTATCTTTCAGTTGGGAAATCCTCCCGGAATATACAATGCCCGAAATAGAACCGAAAAAATGTTCTTCATCCGTCAGGCGCAGAATGGATGTACATCAGTACAAAGAAAACACACGTCTTGGATGCGCTCCTTACAGCTGTTAAGTCCGTAAAATTGGGTAGCAACGTACAAATATTGTTCTGCCTTTAACCCAGTACTGCTACACATAGTACTGCCCTACTGCCATTAGCACATAGCACGTTTAATACATAACAAACATCGCCGTTTTTTAGTACCGTACCATTCTGACCAGTGCCATACAAAAGACATTACTTAAATACCCTCTGGAGTATAACATACTGTTAAGTAATCTATTAATATTATGGGCAAAAATTAAACATGCTAGTTTATTACCTAAAAAAAAGGTGCATTCAGGAAGACAGTTTTTCTCTTAGACAGTTGCGAGGCTTATACCAGTCAGTATATATAGTTATTCCTTTGAGTAGAGTACCGGTGCTGGAAAGGTATCCGCATCTTCGCAAGTAGACGCAGCCGAAAGTATCCTCCGTCTGCATTGATCTACTCTTTAGATTTCCCTGATAGATTGAATAATGTTGCAGCGGCTCTACGTTACGAAATTGCTATAACTGACTTATTTTAAATTTTGTCAAATAAAGCTTAATACTGACGGCTAATGTAATTTGGTTCGCCCTCTTTGGATGAGACCTAATTACTACATTTAACTATTACTAGTTACAACTTTCACAGGTGCACGAAGTTGTAAAACAGACTCTCGACCATTTACTAGCTGCCATCGTTCAGCTTGATTTACCTAAGTTTGCACACGATTTCTACTAGTTAAAGTGCGGCAGCTGCATGTTTCTCCACCTAAGTTGAACGCATCGGGGCTTCTCGACCGTTCGGGCACCTAAGAGAAGAGCGATAGCTTTGGGAAGTTTAGTGGCTAAATGGAGGTTTGCGATACAGGCCTAACGGGATCGATATGGCTCCTTCAGTTGATTTCTTTAGGGCACTAGTTAGTGGTCTAACGTCTTGATGTCCCGGCGATCAACCACATTGAGTTCAGTACTAGGTATGAGTCTGGGGTCTATGGCCTTGACTTCATAAGCCCATACACAACTGCATACATTAAAACTAAAATAGGCTGAAAAAAGTTAGCGTCTGTTAGTGTCAAAAATTCGATAACTGACACAATATCCCTTAATATATTCCTGTTTGTGGCTTCTCTGTACAAGCAGTTCGTGAAGATACACACACACGACGACGACGACATCCTAAACCGTCGTATTCCGACAGAGGTTCTTATTCCGACTACGACAACGTTACAGAGTTGTAGTTATATATATTTCTTCGAACGTCAGACATTTCCGATACACAACGTCTCTTACGGGTCGTTGTTTCTTTGTCTGCCTTGTTGAGAAAACCCAGGAGAACATGTGTGTTTTCAGCTGTGTGTGTAGTCGTAAATATGCATTACGGTTAATCGCGTCAGAAGCAAAGCGATCTTCGTCGAAGAAATGGTGAGGCGGACAGCATGTTAAATTGAACACGAAATGTGTGAGATGAGGGCTTTGTTTGCCCCTGTGGATGGAAGCAATCCGCTAGCTTTATTGCAGTAATAAAGAAATTTTTATGCACTTAGTAATGCTTGCCAAACGATACGTATTTTTGAAACCTGAATTTTTATAAGAATATGCTTGTCTTACGCACGTTTTGAAGATTATGTCAAAACAACAAACGATCTAACGAATACAAACAAATATTTGTTGACTGGTCAATAACATATTTAAACGCAGCATATACTATCTCACGATATGCACAACCTTCTCATTGCGCTTGTTTACAGTCGAAGAACTCTGTGCGTATCTAACAGTCTTCTTACGTACGCTGGTCCCTACAACAAACTGACTGCTTCAGATATTCACGACTAACGATATTACGATGGATGCAATACAAGGGAGTACATAATGAAAATGGTATCAAACTATGTATGATAGGCTATATGTAGTACATTTTTTTGCTTTACACGAAGACGAAAAATGACTATAGAAATGTGTTGAAGAAAATTACATCAATATTACCTTATAAGTAGCCTATAAGCAAATTTTGTTCATTGATTTTTCGATATGGTACACAGTGTCACCCTTCGCGCTCGGTTACATACGCCGATTTTTCGTTGTCAAAGAGGATCGATCTAATGGATTTGTGATCTTGTTGTGGTAAACAGTATGGCTATCCGACCGACAATTTGGGGGTGTTTGACTAATTCTTTTCAAGGTTTTTTTTTTTTTTTTTTACTAAACCGCTTACAATTGGGGTAGTTCTATTTAGATGTATTCTTTTGAAACGTGGCAAAAATCGTCTCTTTTGAATCGTTTCCCTTTCCCATAAACGATTTCGCTAGTTTAAATCACTGCATTGGCCCGTTTAGCTCTACCCAACAGCGAAGTCCGGAGTACAACTACTTTCAGTTTTTATGTTCTTAACTCTGCAAGGTCATTTAACCATCTAACCAATCGATAAAAGTGGTACGACGAAACCTTCCGTAGCGGCAAAGAAGGCTGGAGGGGGTCGGAAGCTGCAAGTGAAGCTTATGTCGTCCTCGATTAACATCGAAATGGATTATTCACTCTGCACTCTATTTGTTATTTTCGAGACGGCCCTCCCCATTCCAAGAGGTGCGACTCAAAGAGTCCTAGCTACAAACGATGATATTGAAGTCTGTCAGTGGACCTTGTTGAAGGCTTTATCATAAACATCATATTCTTCTCCATACAGATAGATTAAATATTCATATGCTAAAAACCGACCAAATCTAAACAGTGATTATGTTGTTAATTTTTTTTTGTTACAGTATGATAGACACCATTAACAATTCAAAGAACTCGTCAGTATTTTGGATTAACCTGATCATTTAATGTGTATCCAGAATGACTCAGTGTCAAAATAGATTTGGCTTATTTACACCTTTGTCCTACAGCAAATGGCCAACTTTCACAAGTTGAGACAGACGACGTCGTCGTGCGTCTGTTATATGATTTTTTTGATTAGCGAGAATGTCGCGATAGCTGGGTGTACTAGGACCATTGCTGAACAAGAAGCTGGCCTCCTCAGTACGAGTGTCCATTTCTAAGCGTAGAACGTGCTCGGACGAAAGTTGAAGTGAGCAAAACCTGCACTACTTTTTACTCCATTATTAACAACTATTTATAACTTACCCGCACTGTTAAAGAGGGTCGATCAAGCGCCAATTATAAGCCATACCCAGAACGCACCAAAAACGCACATCATTCTACAAAATGGCTTAAGAATGTAGAGAATGTTCTTAAATAAACGACTACAAAAGCCCTGGTGATTATCAGGAGACAGAGACTTTTGACTTGTATCTGACTTTGTAGGTGCAAAAGTCAAATCACGGATGACTGTTTCATACATTGGCGCAAGAGCTTACTCGGGGCATAAGTTTAGACTGGGACCAGAATTCGTTTCAAAAAAACGCCGGCCCTTCCCAGAATTTGCCCGATCGTAATGGATAATGCCGTCGAAGATCCGCCACATCACATACACATCTAGAAACATCACTTTGGTCTGGGCTGCAAACGACCGAAGGAAAAGATCGAAAAACTATGACCACTCTTCAGCCTGACGATTAAGGTCCAAATCGACTATACTGCCAGCAACAGAGGAATTGTCAACAAAGCACAACGATAGACAAACTTTTTTCCATTCAAAGCTACGCTAGCTAAGAGCATGCTTAAGGAAACTAAAGAAGAAAACCGAAAAGCTAAAATAGCTGCTCCATTTGTCAAACTCAGCTTTCAATTATCATATATGCTTCTCTTTTAGAACGATTACAGCGCGAAATGGTAGTTCTTATAGATGCAGATCTTCGGCACCAGAAAGTAGCTTCATAGGTATACTAAAGGAATGGTTACGAAAGTATACTTAGCTTTTGAAGCAGTATGTTAAATGGGAATGTACCAGCTTTTTGTTTAATAGGCCCTTGTTTTCTATCGTAGTCTGAACAACTATCAAACGATACAGAAACGTTACGTGTATACATTGCAAGATAACATATTTACAATGATAATGGCACGCTATTTTCTACAACGCAACGAGCATCAACCGATGGAATGGCAACACACTCAGCGTAGTCTGATTTCAAATCTGAATCATTTTAATCTGATAGCGGGAAGTCCTATGACTCTGTCCACCTGTAAAATAAAACTCATATCAATTGAGTAAAGAGCCGTTCAGCAGCTATACGATAGAGTTATTATAGCATTAACTACAAAGACGTAAATTATTTACTTAAAAGTATCTCCAGAAGTGCGCGTTCAATAAATTGAGAGCTCGCTATTTATCGAAGATACTCGCACATTAGGGCTGTTAAGACCATAGGAACTGATAAAAATTGACTACTAAACAATAGATAGCATGTATTTGTTTAAAGCAGCTCCTTCCAAACGCGAGCTACAGAATAATGTACAAAAGAAGTGAAATAGATCCCATCTTTAAGCTTGACAGGAGCTTCTTATGAAGTTGGTCGAAAATATCGATATCAACGCCAAGCTAAAAGCAAGTACTGTATTGTAGGTTTCTTAGACCGTAGTACGTATCGCACGGGTTGACGGTCAACCTTCGAAAAACGATATACGAGTAAACAAAGCTATACTAAACAAAGTAATTTATTAAGTTACAATTATCTAGGAGCTGAGTTGTTAGAATCAGAAGTTGAAAAAAATGACGACGAAGGTGTCAAGTCGTGTGTATGACACTTTTTGTATCTGAATTGACTGATTGTGCTCCTGCAATAGAATGAGCACCTCAAAGTTAAAGCGTAGTTCCAGCATCATTAATGGGTGAATTAGGACATTTTAAATGTTAGTGACTAACAGTAGCTTAGCTATTCTAGTTAAAATTCATGCTAATTATTTCGTAGAGTTCATGTCAACAATCTCGAGAGTTATTGAAGTACGACGCTGCCTTCTCGAACCATCTGTTGTTGGACAGATTAGAGAATTCTCATTAAGCGTATGGTAATGAGGAGTATTAGCAGACGGCATGCGCGAGCAGGCAGCTAAAAACAGGAAAAAACCAGAGTGCAGCCACCCTTACGAAACTTCACGTGCTCGTTTCCTTGGGTACTCATCATAAGCGCTCGAGTGTTTCTATACAGGCTTGAAAGTTCAGATAATACAAGCGATTTACACTTAACACGCCGATGCATAGAAAGCAGTTTCCATTGGTGTGAGTGTTTTTTTGCTTGTTTCAGACAGGCTGGTAGTTGGGTAATACGAAAATGACGAATAGCTTTAGATTATTTTTCTGAGCAGCTACGGGGACGGAGTAGAAGAGTCTATCGTCCAGAGGCACTTAGCCCCTGAGGATCCTTGCAAAATTTTGTGCAGTCATGTTTCGAACTCAGCTAAAAATTGGAACTCTCGTAAGCGTAAAGGAACTCTCGATGCCTGTATTGTACTCGTTGAGCATACGACTGATTCCATCCTGTAATGATCTTCGCACGTTGAGCCGTTCTAACATCCCTCTCAACGCAGAAATACACAACGAACTTCTGAAGATCCGCTTAGATCATTACTCAGAGTTTAGGGATGTAAGTTTACATGTATCAAACGGCGAACTATCGATTCGGCCAATAAAAATCGCATTTCTTTTGCCTACCGACGCCTTCCTGCCGTTTAGGCTTACTTCGCAAGATTACATATAATTTTGTCGATACGGTAATTTCCGGTTTTCGGTTCAGCCAGCGGTGGGAATATTCTTCTAAGAGGTTCCGATGCTTGCTCATGAGCATTTTTTGTGGACGGCACAACATCGGGAAGTTCAGCTCGATCTTCTACGCGCATCCAGAGAATGCCTATGCCCATACAGATCTTTGGCGAACACTTTTACGCAAGTCGCACCTTATATTTCATGGCTAACTTAAGTTCAGTATGTTTATGATCGCAATCCGGCGAAGTATCGCGACAAAGCCCAAGATGTAAAGTGTCATAGATGTGTGCCAAGCGCTTCATTTAGATGTACAATATCGCACCCTTTGAGCGCTTTGTTCAAAGACTAATCATACAGAAGCCTGAAAGGCTGTTCCTTGTCATATTATGTTCTGACCGAAGCCTCTATGCTGTTTTGCTAGTTCGGGCAAGCTTTTCCATTTGTGTATCGTTATGTGCAAATTTAATTACAAGGTATTTATTTCCATCCCGTTTGTTACTATGCGATGTAAGATGTCTTGGTAGTGAACGCTAGAAATACTTGCGAATTGTTGTATCCTACAAAGGCATCATTGTTGCTGAGGCACTGTGCGACCCCAACTGAGCAGCTCCGTGCAGCAAATGTCTGTAACAGAAGAACTTGATTTGATCTGCCTGGAGGTTGCCAGGTTACATATTAGTGAAGTGCATTCCAGGGTGCTTCTCCAACTGTAACAATGGTATAGTACTTGATCCCGTGTACCGTAGATAATGCAAGGCAGTAACCCAGCATTTTGCTCTCGCGTTGTGCGGTCCGTCAGATTTATGTTAAGATTCCCGGCCAGTAGCGTGAAGGCCGGACGGAAACCTTTTCAACTAACGACTCCAAGATCTCCAACTGGGGTGGCAGAATGCAACATAAAATTACGGTCGAATGGCAAAAGCGGCCACCACAGAGTAGTCCTTACCCAGAAATCTTCATTAACACAGCGGCACCTCGTAGTGTAATGGAAAGTGTTTGACGCGGACAGATAAAATACTGAAAATATAATGTCTCGTTTCGTTGTTAGTGGTATTAATAACAGCGAGCGGGTTATTAAGTAGGAATCTCAGATTCACAGTCTTGACTCTCACGTTTGATGATAGACGTCATCTTGTTACTCAATTTAAAACATATTCTTGAGCACCAATCGAACTAACGAGTAAATGGGCCCTGGTCTGCCGTGGGATAGAATACTTCAACGATTTCACTGGACCTAAATTTGTGCCAATGTAAAGTATGATGATGCGACCGGATCGGCCATCAGTGGTCGGATAACAAGCGCTGTTATGGGCCGTAGCTGATTTAACGTGCCCCTAACTGTTAGTCCTGAAGACCAGGACTTGCTTAACATTACAGCTAATAATGAGTGTACTAAATAGTGCTGATTTCAAAAAAAGAGATGACTAATACTCATTTATATGATCACCCGGCGTTTTCCGATTGCACGAGCTAGTAGTGCGTTTCGCGGCTGACAAGTTACTTGATGTGTACCGCAAAGCAATAGGTAAATTTTCGCGGTTAATCGTTGGCCGTACAGACCTTGCTTAGTCTTAGAACTCGGTGCTCAATAGGCCCCAAGTCCGTTTGTTCTAAATTACGAGCTCCCGATAGAAACAAGCATTGTATCGTGGATTTCATCTTCTCTAAGTCGGGCCGCAGCCACTTCGTTCCGTGTTCATCTATCGGGCTTTACGAGATTTGAATGAGTGTTACCGAAAGAAGTGTATTCAAATATATGCTAGTAATATTATGAAAAAAAAAAAAAAAAAAAGCACTCGAGCCAAGATATATTTTGCGATTCCATAAATCAATACCATTTTCATTACAGGACATGAGCGGAAAAAGTATAGTGGTAGCACATGCAGCCAAAACCGCATTGTTATTAGAGGCAATTTAGTTTCTGGATAGACTGGATGTTCGGTTTCGGCGGCGAAATCTTCGTCTTAGTGGAACCCACCGTATGAGAAGGGTTGATATGGATTTCTTTCGAAAGGTTCCTTCGAATTAGATCTGACAGCACTTCTTTATGCAAGGTAGTTACGTATGCATACCCCAATGGACCTGGCCTTTGTTAGCAGTTTTTGGACGGGTGTCTAGCAATGGCAGGCACGAGGCGATAAAATATCCTTTCGAGGAATAACCTAACTTTGTAACGCAGTAAATATGGCAAGTGGTATAAAGTAGAATATTTTCCCTAAACGAAATAAATTTCTCTGTGAATGTTCCAATCGAAATAGTAATTAAGAAACGTCCTATCATAAAATCAAATAGGTTTTCATTATTACACATAGCCTTAACTAACGTAATATCTTGCACAGTTCAATTAAAGGCTTGGCGACATAGTGGCCTATAGCGTAGCTCAGAACCAATAAAAAAGCAAACAATGACCATCGTAAGCATAAACAAGGTCTTTATGTAATATCCATATCGTTCAGTACACGGAAACCATTGTGCTAGAAACAGAATAAACTTCAATGTTTCTAATGGTATTTTAGAACGATGAATATAAATATACATTCAGACGCATTATCCCGTGGACCCTGTTTTATCCGTCTACTATAGTCTAAGTGATACAAACTACTTTTGTTTTTAGATTTTCCAAACCAATAGTATCTAAAATAGACGGATGGAGAATTTTATAGTCCTAATAATAAATCCATAAATATCACCTGATAAGAGAAAGAAACCTAAAAAAAAAAAAAAGTCATGAGGCCACTGTATGTGATTGACTATGTTGCACGTGTGCATGTAGGAACGAACGTAATTCACGTACTATTCAGAAAATCCTCACAACAGCTCAGTGGTCTCCTCCACCTCAGCTGCCTAGGAATCCTGGCGACACGTATATTTTGTGTAATGAACACGATTTGTTTAATGCTTTGGGCAAATCTTATAAAGCAATACTAATTAATTATTTGTACACATTATGTAATTATCTAAATATAGATAACTGCCAGGGTGATACCTTTCGTAGTCGTAATAAAAAAAAACGTGTAACTTGAGAAAAAGTTTGACCACCAAACCGAACGTAGAACTTGAGGTTTTGCAGTTTCGCTCCCAGTCGCTCTGAGAGCATGGACGAAACAAATGATTCGAAGAAACGGATTCGTATATAATAAGCCCTTTATTACGCAGTAAACGGGATCACAAGCAAGTTTTACAGGTTTATAACGGAGCCAGACCAAATCAACCATCCACTGACGCGCGGAGTCACATGAAAACTCGGCAACTAGCTGCGATATATCATTCGAATAGAAATGATAATAAATTAAATGTTTTTTTTCCATGCGAACATTGGTAGAAACAAAGGCAGTACCTATAAATAAAATAGAAAAAGAGAATATTCCCAATCAAAATGGCTCCTGCCGTCGCCCCCGAAGCCAATAGATATACTTAACATCTATACAGATGACGACTGATAAGCATTCTACCATTGAAATTCTGAATTATTCTATATTAATTGATTAAATGATTCATATTTCCTTGTAGTATATATTTCTCATCAGTACATTACGGCAGTTAGATTTTTATCTTATATTAGAGAGTAAAATGGCAGTTTGGCCTAACTTCGGTCGCCTTTGTTTGATCCATGATTAAATGTACCAGTGAGTTGCTGACATCTGCCTGATACCACAAGGATTTTTGTCGTAAGGACATTGCTATTCCGCTGTTAGCCGTATTCAGCACCTAAAAGCATATACTATTCAGTCATTTTCTGTGTCCTTTTTTTTATCTCACAACAATTTCACAATGGCCGCCTCCGCATTGCGCCGAAAAAGAGCACGCTATTATTCACGTTCTCTTTTATTCAAAAGCCTCCGTGATCATAACATCATTTCGTTTTGTCGAAGGCATTGAAGTATAATCTATTCTATTGTGGGTTCCGAGCTCTGAAGCCCTTTGATTAAAGTCATTACCGGTGTCCTTAGCAAACGCATCCTCTGCAAGTTCGGTTGATATTTCCAGATTCGAGAAGCAGTAATTCAATGATTGAGCGTTGATTTTCGGCAACAAATGGTGCTTTTTTTTTGCCTCTGGACTCGTTACAATTACACAAAACCAACTAAGGATTTGTTGTCAGTGTTCATTAAGTTACCTGTAAATGGTGCCTAGTTTTGAAGTTATGCATCATTTTCGACCCACTAAATAGCTCGGCACAGCATGTTAGTTATGACTATTTTCACTGTATCTTGTATGATAGCTAGGCCACCGCAAAGCCGAAACTACAAGGCTGTATATAACTATTCCCTTAAGTAATCGATTTTTTTATTTGTTTTTTAATCAGAGTTAGTTATCCCTAAAGGTCGAGGATGACATATTGTCAGAACACTGAAACCACCTTACAGCTCAGTATTCATCTAAAACCTAATGAAATAACTGATAAACGAATTAACACCATGCTAAAAGCTATTAAGGTGGCATTATAAAACTAGATATATCTATAATAGCAATACGTCAAGCAGTGATCATTAACCTAGAGCTAGAAAAAAAGGCATCTTTCGTACGTTTCAGGCCATAGTCGACGAACGCTTTTTCCATGTTTCTACTATCTGCCCAAAAGACGATCACGATAGAAGATGATACGTAGCCGTCTGCATAATACTTGGTCTTCAATAGCTGGCGCACATTAAGTTTGACCATAGCGCACCCCTTGATCGGACAGCGAGTGCCAATGTGTATGCGCCGATTGGCGCTATTCGTTGATAAAACTTTTAGCTAAAATTATACTTTACCACCACTCACTTGTGTGTGTAAAAAACTGAATAAATGTTTCGGCTTTTTATCTCAAATATTATTACGGACCATAACGAAACGGGACGCGAATACGTTTGCTCTTGTATATAAACTGAGTTGGTAAACATTGTTTCAACTTCACAGCAGTAGGTCAGCATATTAACTATTAGATACTGTTATTATACTAACTATAGGCACACCTGTTGCCGAATGTAGATAAAATAAAATGTAATTAATTAACTTTAAATTAGCCATAATACTGTACGTTACAACATGAACACTTTTTAAGTATGTATATTTTAAGTAAGGACTGTATAAGTCTAGTTGGGCTTATAAGACTTATTAAAATGGTTTGTCAAGCGTTGGTAGGCATTTACGGACGGCACAATATCCAGCGCAGTTCTTTTCCCGGACTTCGATTACCTACGTCTGAACCTATAGCGGAACCCATGCGCAGCGACAAATTGTCTCGTTAGTCAATTCAGGTTACACATACCTTTTCCTAGGTTACTCGAAGCTGTCGCCTCGCTTTGAGTACAATAGCCGCCTGAATTAACGGGAGCCAGGTGGTAAGAGACGTCTAATCATTATACCTTTCAAGCAACTAATACCTTTGTATGAATAGTGTTAAAGCCAATATTGGAAATGTGAAGATATTAGAAATCGCCTAGGACTGATTATCTGATGGTATTAAACGACCCAGCTGCTATGGACCGCATCAACTTCCCAGGACAGCGTTACAATTGTCACGTTTACTTGCAATGATCGATCGCACAGCGCCTGTAATACGCGTAGCTTGATGCGATACGTATAACCAGATTGGGGAAAGCAACACGGTGTATAACAAGCACGCAAGATGTCACGCAGGTAATAGAAACAACTCTGCTGAAATACAGGAGAACCCAAGAAGTCCATTCTTGCTAGGGGCAAAAGGGAAAACAAGAAAACATCTGTCTGACAGAGAAAAAGCGGGAAATCATCTGCTTCCTTTTTTAAAAACAACACTAAAAAAATATCTCAGGAGCACATCCCAAATGTCATCGTTGTCCACAGGGTCGAGTTGAAATTTAGAAGGTTTTTTGAATGGGGTGGCAATAGGCCTGAGCCGTTTTTACGAATTTCCCTGATGTGACAGCGAGAATTGGGAAAAGATTTGGCAAAAAAGCGTGTTTCCAATACTAAGAGAAGGAATAAAATATTCTAGCGTCTTTTTTGCTTACTAAAATATCTCATTCAGACATTCGGAGCTATAATAGAGCAGTTGAATGGAAATGCGAGTCGACACCCAAAATTGGAAGCCTCTTCTTAAGAGAAGATACGTTCAGCGGCGTACGTAATTATGATACCCCCGCTTTAAAACATCGAACCCGATGGCGTCTGTAAGGGTAACCACATAGCAGGGGTATACTTTTTCGACGCAATAAAAGAAGCAGAGCACGTTGAGGTGGCTAAAGTTATAACGCATTTACGCAACAGTGTGAGATCGTGCTCCACATCCATGATCTCAAAGCAGTGCAATACAACAGCCTTTCTCAGAATTTCGTTCTGAAATATATCAGAAAAATAGCAGCACTTCGTGACCTGAACATGCTATTCAGATCGAGCGCATATTACGCACACCATTGCGTTTAGAGTAACTCAATAAACTGATCTGTGAATAGTGCCGTGAGTTTTTTTTTGTGTGTCTATTATATAGCGTCCTGAAGTGCTCGGGTCAGTCCGAAAATGATTTTACGTGATTACAACTACAGCGTGAGAAGCTGAAAAGCTACCGTAAGAGACAGTATTCTCGACATCTGCGAATGGCTCGAGCCGTCTGGACAGAATCTACTATTCCTTCTCATTCTATTGGCTAACTTCTAGGTTTACCTCTTTAGAATTGGCAAGCTTTCTCGGAATCATGCTTCCAATCTGATGAGGGCCTTGAAAATAACGTCGTCCATACATTAACTCGATGTTAAGCCCCACAGCATTTCAGAACAATTATTGTATGGACGGTTATGCTGATAGAGGTATTTTCTAATCCTTTTTTTTTTTTTTATCTTCTGTTTGTTGCGCAAGTGAAGTGAAATCGAAAAAAAGAAGTAGTCTGGCAAGGGAGCGTAATGAAAAAACTATGTCTAGAAGAATATAATGAGTGAGGAGAACACTCTCGGGGAAAGTCCAGTGATCATGATCTTTACTTCAATAAATCCTCACCATAAGTAATCTTAACTGAAAAGAATCTAGTTAATAGGAGATGATGGTTAGGGGGATAGGGTATGGATTTACGGGGTACGACCCTCGTGGACCAAGTCGAATCTTGCGGTCGAAAAGCTTTCACAGTCTACACATAATCTAATGAATCCTGCCAATTCGGTAGTCGACAGCAATGTACGTCAATTATCCTGTCGTAAAGAAAAAGCTAACACTGATACATTAGAAAAATTAAAATAAGTGAGTTCTTTCTAAAATTTTTTTTTTTTTGTGGCTTTCTGCCAATACAACCAAGAACAACCTATGAATATAGTCTCTTACCACTTCGGTTGTGTACGTTAGCAACATTTTATTAACCAAAGTACATTCAAGTCAGAGAATTTTGGCACAAAATTGGTTTCTATCAAATGTGAGTTCTGGGATTTTTCATTGGGCGAAACCACTCAGTATATGAACCAATAGTGTGACTTAGAAGTAGAGAAGAAGAAGATGGGGAGTTTTCATTCGTCATTTGTTGAGATCACAAAAGCTACGTAAACCACCGCGATCAGAAGCGAAATTAATTATGCAACACAAAATTTCTGTAATACTAAATTATAAGCCCATGCATTAATATATGTATAAAGTTCAGTTTTATTATGGTCATTCAGATGATTGTATATATATATATGTATATATATATGGGGTTAAAAAGTAGAGATACGGAGGCTGATAAGAGGGAAAGGCGGGCTTTTTTCTTCCTGAATCTATCTTCTAATCCTCCAACTAATTGTCTTATCTTTGTTACCTAATACGACTGTAGGAACGACCTAAACAGTAAACTCGAAAATGTAGAGCTAGGAAACGTTTTCTGTCATCGTCGTCTGATACCTTTAAAGTAAGTTATTATTCTACTGAACTTATCAGTCATTAAAAAACTTGAGGCAGTATTGGCCTGACTATATGGGTGAAATTGTCAGGGCTGGACACTGAAATTTTATTCTATGGAACCCGTTACTGTCTATTGGAATTATATATATATATATATATATATATAAAACAACTGTAATTGCTTTTAGGTTTTCCGATTTCCTTTCCCGAACAAATATGCTTCTTTTTACAGATGTAGAAAGAGCCAATTTTCCAAGGAACATGTTTACTTCTGCGCGCTTCTTCAAAAGCGTAGCTAGCCTGACTGGGAAGGAGAAGCATAACCCCCCGTGTACTGATGAAATTTCGGATTTATTTATTTGACATGATGGGACGAAGTAATCGCTAAAATAATAGCTTGTTTCCAAACCGCTTTTTTCAACTCTGATAGAGATTCCTGATACGGTTATATCGTCTGCATTTTGTCTTCGTATCGATTGTTTTTGGCATGAAACGAATCTGACAACGCCGATGTCATATGTTTAGCTCAACAGAGAAATCAGTATGAGTTTGTTAGAGCGCCATTCAAATACAAGCAAAGTTTTAATGATTTTTAGTTAAGTGAAAGCGGACTTACTTTTCCTGCTCTATTCTCGTTGCTTACTATAATTAGCTATCCGAACACGTATGCTCTTTACCTGCTCGGATCCCAGCACTAACAGCAAATCGACGCTGTGAAAATATCTGAAAACCCAAAGGTGGGTGTACGAAGACAGTGTCAATAACGTTCCTACTTCGATTTGAGATTACCCATGAATCAGGTCTAGACAACAGAAAGTTGCACTGAAATCCTGATTAAGTAAATCATCAATGTGTGACTGATCATCAAGATCGGGTCAATTATTTCTATAGAAATATAATCTGATTCGCTATATGCCATTGGACAATTAGTACCGACTATTAGTTAACTAGAAAGCCTTGCTATTTTGATAGACCCGGAACGTTTTATGCGCTACGGAAAGCCACAAAGGACGATTAAAAATAAATTCCGGAAGGACTTCCCTCATATTTATCACTTTCCTGTTATAGATAAAAACCTTAGCCTATTCTAAAAGGATATTCCATATTCTTCCATGGAGTATATATAAGGAGTAATTTGCCTGGCCTATAGCAATAAATGGTGCTGCAGAAACACATGTTACGGCACGATCTTATTGGTTGGTGGTGGCAAGACGAGTTTTGATGTTAGCTAATCTAATACGAGAATAATTTATGTTCAATAGTATAAATCCCTAAAAATATACATCTGACTTTTAATCAGTTGCCATCCGATGGGCAATAGGTGTATGCCAGGTAAGAAGATGAAGTTTAAGAACCTGACCGTAAAAACAGTGCACAATAAATGTCATAGACATCTGAACCATAGCTGCACTACACTCGTAAGGAACGAATCTAGAAAAACAGAAACAGATAATGGTTGTGACGTAATAAACTGCGCTAATAGACTAGTAATATTTACGAAATGCAAGAATGGGAGAGGATGACGAGAATAGGTTAACTGTTGGGAGCGAAGTAAATGTCTAATTTGGAGAGAAAGGCCTTTTCGTTTTAGGAAACACTTGCAAATAAACATAACTATAAAAAAAAAAAGCCCGTTTGTACAGTAAATACTCTTTTCATAACTGTTCATCCATCTTTAGTCTTCTTCCTCCCACATATAGATGGGTCAACAGAACAACTTTTGTTGCAGCATAATTTCCAGAAAACCTATTTTTTTTTTCGCGTGAACTATTTGCGGGTCTGCTAGAGGAGTCCAAAATGTCATGGGGACGTTTCTAGTTAACAATGGGCAAAACCGTCTGCCTTTGAGCCGACGGTCTTTTCTGCTGTTCCATATTATAAATGTTATCCACCTGGACGGTCCCAGGACAATGGTTTCACCATCCAGGATAGTTGTTTAGAAAGAACTATAAGTCAGGATCGCAAGTCATTACCGACATTACTTGTATTGCTCTGAGTCTATCTGTAAACGGGAGCGTCAAATGTATATAAACGCAAACAGACGCCTATCAAACTCCCGCCAAACCCGTCATGTAGCCGTTCTGCTAGGAATTGGCCTGGAACACCATGCATTAAGTTATTAGTGCCATGCACGTTGTGCGTATCGGCACTGATAACTTGTGCTCATAATGTCACAAAGCATTTTTCAGGTAATACCCTGAAGTGAATCATACAGTATAAGGTGGCATAGGGCCACAGCTGAATATATATCTTCCGTACATCCGTAAGGCTTAGCAGAATGTGTCGTGCCTCCGCATATATATATATATATATATATATATATATATTAATTGGCAGCTTGGACTTTACAGTTCATACGTGTCGATGAACTTTGTAACTATGTTTAAGCTTCATATACGGTATATTATCCTAATACGTATGTATTAAACAAAATAGGGTTTTACTTTAATTTCAGTGACAAATGTCGTGTACTCACTGCCACGCTCCATGGTCGTCTCCTATTTTTCAAATGATTTACTCTTGCTATTTAAAAACCAAAAAATTTGGTGTCGAAGAACCCGCTCAGCCAGCTTCTGCGACCTTCATTGTTAAATGTAGCGCCGCGAATTCATTTTGCCATGTTTGCAATGAAGGCATTTTGAAAATGTTAGTTTTTTGCCTGAGATCTGGACAACAGGGCGGATGCGGAAAAACTCAGGATTCTATTTAGTCACAACAACTGCGATATATGGTGATAGCCCCTTCCACTTTCCCCGTCCGCGTGAAAGCTTTGTGAGTAACGTACTTTTCACCTAGAATTAGGGACACATTGTGGTCTGGGTTCGGACCTGGCTATAGACAAACTTCGTTTCGTGGTGGGAGCCAACCGTTTGTCTGGTGGCGGCACCGGACGTAAAACTCGAAACATAAAATACAGTCTTTTAGTTTAACTCATGGTAAACTTGGACACATCTTTCGAAACTGCCGTTTCGTCTTAACGTTTCATATAAACATCGAGAAACCACTTCTCGTTACTGGTAACAACCCTCTGCAAGAGCTTATTATTGTATCTGCGTGTTCACCGATGCCAAGCGGTATGTTACGGGCAACGAGAAATCGTGTTTTATTGCACACTACATCCAGTCTGTACGTCATTCGAACTCCTCATTTCGGGTAAATTTTTATACCTCAAAATGTTTGTCAACGAGACTTTCCTCAATTCTGATTGAAGCTAACTAGAATGGGATATATTCTTCAAATCCAAGATCTCATCTTAGAACTTGGAAAACCCTATTGAACGGTCTTCGTAGCTGTAATTTCTCGCTACACACGACGCATATTTTTCGTTGCACTGTTTCAGCCGTTTTCTTTTTACCCCAGCAAACAACAAGATGAAATAGATATTGAAAGTACCTCTTAAAAAAAGAGACACCCATCTTTGGAGCCTGGACTCGAAATAACATTTTCTTCGTTGTACAGTGAAAATACAATGCAATTAACTTAGATAATATATGAACGTAAACGTATCGCGCAGGAATAAAGGAGAAAAAACATACGACAAGAAGCCACCATCGCTCATAAGCAAAGCAGGCCAAAATAGGCTATCTCTACGACGACTTAATTTTTTTTTAACTATCAAAGTAAACAAATAGTTCTATTTACTAAAGGAAAACATCGTTTGCCCCGAATCTAAATGTCTTCAGTTCTTACGTAAAATACTGCTGTTAAGCATTTGCTCAGAAGAAGGCTGGCACATGCCAGTACGGGACTAGGTGTGTACGATAAGGCGTACGCCCGTATACAAGCCTAAGCCACTTTATGCATCTTTAAATTTAACAGACAAGCACGTTTCTGCAGCACCGTCACGGACACTGCTTTCATAAAAAATCCTACCAAGCAATTTTTAGTCAAAAGACCAACTATATATCAAAAAATGTCATATATATATATATATATATATATATATAGTTAAATAGAAATGTATTTACTACAGTCGTATAATCATATACCGTGATATTAGCACTTACCTTACCATACGAAATACCTATATTAGGTTGCCTAAGGTAAATCTGAAGCATATACATTAGAATAATGTTACTAAAAGTAAGTATGCGCCTTCTATCGATGATATTTCTAGCGTTTCGATTTCAGGCCGAAAAATTGTGATAAAGTATTTTTACATCCCTCCATTGAAACGAAGTTCTCAAAGAAGTCCTTCAGCGACCAAAGCAAATCGTAGTTAATGGTGCAAGATTCGAGCTATATGGCAAATGCATTGAGACTTCCCACTGAAGTTCTGTCGAATAGCCAATGATATGTGTCGCTTGGCATTGTTATGGCGGAAGGCGATTCACGATGACCATATACAACACAATTTTTTTACGGGTTTAAACGGTAGGTGCACTTCGACAATATTCAATTATAAAATAAAGCGGATTTTCATAGATGTCTCACTTATCTTCAAATACCATAAGTCTGAATACAGGTATTTTGATCATTATATTACTGCTAAATCTAACCTTTCAAACAACGCGACCCAGATTACCCAAGATACGTGAATTTAAAGCTTCTTCGGCTATCAGGCATCATTAACTGACAAACATTCCTCCTAATGTGGGTAGGCTCACGTAAAATAAGGGTGTTTACATGTATAGTTAAAATATATCAGCCTTAAGCTAGGATATAAAGTCGGCAGCTTCTCGAGATTCTATTCTATTATTGTTTTATCCTCTGATTTCACACAAGACCCGATCATCAATCCACGGCATACGCCATTATTTCAAGTACACTCAAAACCTCTTTTAGAAGTTCGCGATTCAATGGCATACTAGTTTGCTACTTTTGAGCCAATGGAGTACAACGATATAAAATGGATATATTTGTAGTTTCACTGCGCCGTAACGATTTATAGTTTCTTATTTTCGACGAAGTCGTTCTTCCTAACGAAATTACTATGCCGTCATGTCAACTAGACGAACTAAAAGTTTCGTTTATAGTTTTAGAAATGTGCTACAATGACGCCAGTGATCGTCTACAAATACGTGTACGCTATCTATTTTTAGCCGAGGAGGTACTCCGTAAATATAGTCAACGTGCGTTGATATACGAGGTCATACCATTGACGCTAGACTGAAGCTTTCCTGAGAAGAAGGACTCACGTAAACACTTCACATTTGTGACTGTTATAGTGAAGCTAGGGTAACTTCAGCACTGATGCTCTACTTGCAACCAAGAGAATACCCTCTGTTGAAAGCGATGCGGTGTAATTATAGTATAGTTGCCCATATCGCTCTACGACACATTCAACCTTATCTCTAATCAGTTGATATATTCAGACTTGTCTTGTCCGCATGTAAGAAAAATCGTATTATGAGGTTGTTTAGCCAAAGCTAGAGCGTAACTTCATTCGAATTTTCTATAGTTCTTCCTTGGAACTATACACCGTTCAACGGGGTAGCACTGCTAGTAACGCGCCAAAAAGATATACCGTTTATTTAATCAATTTAGTTCATATGGATACTGAGAGAAGTCAAGCTGAATCTAAAGAAGTTAAATTTTAGGTAATAATGCCGGGTCGACATCCAAGGGCACTTCGAGCCTTGCGAAATGTGCTGCAGCAACTATAATAATAGATATTTATTTCCGTCTTACGATGAGGGAGAAACGTAAGTTCCTGTAAATTGTTAAACTGTTACACGGTTACCATACAATCGACCCATCAAGTTAGCCGTTCGATTATTATATTATAAAATAGGCAAATTTCATGCTTAACGACACGCCCTTGTTTATAAACAGGCAATCGCCAGTAACGATAGATATATTTGCACTCGTTTATAATAAACCAACAAATTTGCTAAAGGTTTGCCTGAGAGATTGACAAGACGAAAAAATTGAATACTATGCAACACAAAAGGACAAAAACTATGAAGTTAAAAAAATTATAGATTGCGTATATATCTGCTAACTTATCACGGTCGTTTGCTAGAACGTTCGATTATCATTTATCATCAATTCATCGCGTATTGATGAAAAGCCATATCGAACGAAGTATGCTAAAATCATGGTCACGTATCAAAGAAATTAATACAATATGATTTCGTTCTACTAAAGAAGTTATACAACTTTATGGCACAACTTGGATTCCCTAGAAATTAGTCTTGGCGCTCGTTCGCCACTCGAAATTGTCACTTATAATATAATGCAAATATAACTGCTTTTAAAGCATTTATAGACCTACGATTAACTAAATTAAAGTGAGACACAGCCGGAAAAGCGCGTGGCTACGAGGCCGACAGTATCCCATGGTTTTTATAGCAGTGTTTAGAAAAACCCTAGACCTGGAAGCTGTCAGACGTCCTAGTCCGTCTATAAGCCGAGGGAAATATTACTGCCTAGATAGGTTTTTCTACCACAGAGAGATTACTCCGTGATAGTTATCTTTCTGTCGTTTTCGAAACGCCCATAGGCCGTTTTACTGTTGCTGTAGACACGCATGGTTTTGCGACGTGAACATCTCATGGCATACGCCACATCTGCATGCTACGCTTTTATAAAGCGCCTAATGTTTGCAGTAGGTGACTGCACTTTTGATAAAATGGGGACCTCTACTGTGAACTACAGGGCCACCTCGGAACGACAATTCTGTTGTAGAGGTTTAGGTAAAAGAGGGGAATTTATGAGAGAAAGAGGGCTTTATAATACGAAAGTACAAGGTCGCAAAGCAACCCATGCGCAGTAAATAATATTCGATATGAACTTATAGTCTGCGTCGGACAATTTTTCCATATGACGTTGCGCATGGAATGAGGGTACAGTCAAGCAGGGAAACAGTTTCATTAGCCTATTTGGACTTTAATGGTAGTATTTTGTCTCTTCATGCCCGAGTTCACGCAGCTTAATCCCTCCGAGACAGCACCTGCACCTTTACGAAGCTTACTACGCATCAGATTAGGAATATGTACTACTCTTTTTTAGACTCTGGCAGACTATCGTGTACCGTAACGAGTACAAGCAGAAGCCTAAAGTTGGTCTTGAGTCAGTGACCCTTTAAATAGGCTCGACGCCAATAGGCTATCCTGGGACTTAAGAAGTACGAAAAAAAGTTCATGGTAAGCCCTACAGGCAGAACTGTGATGATGCTTGATGAGTGCATGTTACTGCATTAGTAACATGCACATGGTTTAACATTTGTTTGTTACACGTGATGAATGTGACATAATTCGTTGGTCTCAATTGTAATGAGCTACAACAGAAACAAATATACAATATCCTCGTGAGAACTAATAGAAAAATCTATGCACACGATCAGACTCTAACATCGTAGACTGAATGATCAACGTCACTGAAGTAAACATGCTGGAGACGATTCCTGTATGCATGCACAGTGTGGCTATATGTTTCTATATACTGCTGCTATCTATGGATACGAGTAGCTCTCAGTGCCTGGCAGACCGAGCTTTCTCACACGTTCATCCCCGCCGCCATAGTCTTCTGCGGCACTACGAGTCGCACGATGAACTTCCTTGCGTGAGCTTCTGCTATCCGCCTACGTAACATCGCTCTGGCAGGCTGGCAGCCTGGGACGCGTGTGCAGTTTCTCGGGCCTTGGATGGGGGAATCTGAGCTGACGAGGCTAATGGGCTTAGCGCCGTTTATCGTGCACAGCTCCCCAGTGAAAACAATGGCGGCGATAATTACGTGAAAAGCAGCGACAATAACAGTAACAATGGCAGTGCCTACCAACAACGGCATTACTAGCAGTAAACGCGGAATTATGTTGTCTTTTTCCGCCTCCCGTGTTTCCCAGAACCGTATGTCCACCTCCCAATAACTCTTCATCTTCCCGTCCTCATCCGAGACATGGTCCGTTAGGGAACGCCGCCGCAGAGTCTACCGCATTGTTTGCTGGATGGTCGTTGTTGTTACCAAGCGTCATCTCATGTAGACTAGAGTCTCGTTTCGTGAAGCAACAACAACAACAACGGTAAAGGAAAGAAACAGCAATACTTTTTCGGTCTTCGTTCTCTGGCTGTTCTTGGTAGAATAATCTAAAGGTAACGACCATTACCACTAGCAGATGATCAGCATTCGCTACTGAGTTGCCAAACAGAAACAGTAAAGGGCGTCCGCCCTTGCCGTCTCGCACCCATCGCATAACAACGAGTGGATAGGCATGCAGGCCGCGTTCTGAGGGCCGAGAAGTGAAAACAAAACATCGCAAATAACAACAACAGCGGTAACAGAAGCTCGAAAGGTAACAGGATCAGCGGAAATCGCCATAGCCGAGAATGCAACTCTAGCAAGCTGTGTCGAAACAACGTTAAACGGTTATGGCTTATCATTGCGAGCTGGTTTTTCTTTCTACACCAGGATTTGTTTATTGTCTCCCCTAGTTGAATATAAATGTGTCTTTTTTTATGTGTTTAACATGAATCTTGCGTGAAACACAACTGTAGGTACTGTCACAACTGCGCTAATCGTTTACAACTGGATCTAGGCGTCTTTGACGGAGCTGCGCACGTCTGCGCCGTTTCACAGCAAATTCGAATCAGTTCTATCAGAATTACCGCAGTGTTCTGATCCACTCTTGCATTTCTTCAGCAGCAGTTAGCCGTTCTCAGCTGATCTTCGCGGAAACTAATTCCGCCGCGTTATCTAGCACGTGCCACGTAGCAACTGCAATAGCACAAGAACGCCAATGTGCCGTCGTGGCTATATTTCCTCCTCCTCCTCCTCCTCCTCCTCCTCCTCCTCCTCCTCCTCCTCCTCCTCCTCCTCCTCCTCCTCGTCTTCTTCTTTCTCCTTTCACCAACAGGAATGGAAAGGGCGCCAAGAACGAGGGTGCTAGACCCTCTCCATTGGGGCGCGCACTGAACCCGAGTCAGGCGGCAGGCGACCCGCGCAATCGATCGAGCCCGAGTAAAGCTGCTCTAGACAGGGACATCTTCATACGTCGACGAATTAACACTAACATTAGTAACGGTAGCGAACACCATACGCACTACGGTGAACAAGGCGTCAGACTACGTGAACGATAGCGACGGAACGTCAGCGCTAGGAAGCAGCTATAGAGTAACGATACAAAGCGACAACTATTGCGAACATGCACACTCGCTACAAGGCGACAATGACATGACTACATCGGGAGTGGAAATAACAGCAACTGTGTAGCAACAGCGGCGGCAGTATCCGCCGGGCTAACGTAGCCGATTGTGTCTGTACTCGGAAACGGGCCACTAGCGTTGAAAGTACTGCGAACAACAAACACGATACGCCGGTAGCAGCGACAGGCAGTCTAACCAAAGCGGCCCAGACGGTAAGCCCCAGCGGCCTTTGTTGTCTGTTTCCTCGCGAAAACCTTTCTCGCCGGCACGCCCGCCTGCTGCGCGGTGTTCAATAAGATCGCGAGTCCTGCCACATGTCTGTATTTGTGTGTTGTCTTACATTTGTCATACGTGTACTATTACCTAACGGCAGCAACAGAACAGCAATTAGTGGGATAATATAATCAACCTGTACGGAAATATTAACATTACCACAATTGGTGACGTTGTTACCGCTGTTGTTGTCGTCATTATTGTCTACGCGTATTGGAAAAATGACAATTACCGTGGTTGTCTCTCAGAGCAGTGGTTGATAAGCGCAACTGTCGATTGTGTCTGACGAAGGAAACAGATGTAATGGACATTACAAAATGTTTTGTCTGTTGATCTCGATTGAGTTGAGCGAAGCTAGTCAACCGATCGAGCGTGATCAGGTCACTGTTAAATACTGTAACTGCTTCGAAGCAAATGCGGCTCTAAGTTTGAAAAGGAAAGGTAAGATTGCACGTTTCATGGCAAACGATAGTGGACATTGATCGGAAAACTAGAACATAGAGCAAATTAAGCAACATATTTTAAGGACTACGACTTGTGTTTCACTGGGCCTATACGAATATCAAGAGAAAAAGAGGCAACGCGATATAGGACAGGTATGTACCATTAGTGATAACTCAGAAACGAAAAAAAACTCAGGACGACAGACACATCGGCCTGAAGACAGAGCTTCTTACAATACTAAGTGGCCTACAGTAAAGGGAAAGTAACAGGTACGCGAATAGCTAAGTTAACACTTACCGTTCGTATTGGTAGCGTAAGTATTTTTTCATCAACCTCGCATCAGATCTCTTCGAATAAAATCGACAAAATGCTATTTAACAGTTTGCCGAGCTTTTGCCTAGTATTAGAACGCTTCAGTAAATGACTGCTAATTGAGTTCTATTTGGGTGTCGCTAATGATGGGGCGTCATTATTCGGGGCAGGAAGCCGTAAAAAGTGCTTAGAGAAGAATGGAAGTTTCAGAATGACTATTCCGGCTTCTATAGTCAAGGTACAATAAATTTGTACAGTGGCGTGATAGAAAAAGAAACCTTTGCCAAGGGATTCATCTTGAAAACTATATCGTTGGACACGCTACAGCAGATATCTAATGAAATTTACGTCGTGGCCTGTATAGGCACTGCATCGGGTGGCTGATAACTTGCCCGTGTCAGCACGAAAAAAAAAGTATTCTTCTTATTTAAGATTTGAATTCGGAGTACACATGCCGTAAGTGTGGAAATTGTTTTATTCCTATCGTGTGCATGGCGAGCACAATAAACAATGACCAAACACTAATGGTTTTTTGAATGATAAACTACGAGTTCTATGTGTGCTATAAACAAAACTTGCAAAATCTTTTTCAGCTCCTGTTGGTAAAAACTTCAAGCATCCCATCATAAGTGCTCAAAGGCGTTTGAGCTCTATAGACGTAGAGCCCAGCTAATCGTAGGTCGGATACTACGTTAAATAGAATGATATAAGTCTGGTAAGGAAGCAATAATTTTATGTCAAGCCAAATAACTCACCGATAATCAGCTTGTCAAAATTAGCGAGCTCGGGGATATCCGTTTCACAGTGGGTATAGCTTTGGCGAACGTGTACCGATACCGATTCTGATTTCTTTCAATATATGTAAATATAATATTACTAGTTACCATACGTATAGGTCTTGTTTAAAAGGAAGTAATTGCAGATTTCTAGGGTCGGCTGTTCTTGTTGATTTTGCGCATTCGTAAATGCATGGTATATTTATGTTTCGTTTAATTCCATCATAAAACTGTGCAGTGAGAGAAAATTATGTTATTCCTCTAGTAAAAAGGTAATGCTCAAAATCTTGTGCTTTATTTTCCTCAGTCAATTAATGGGGCATTGTTAATATTTAGTGGCTATCAAATGGAGGGTGGTCCAACTGTGCTTCCAGCAAAAAATGGATTAGAAGGTCGCACCGATGTTTTTTTGTGTCCAATCCAAAAAAACTATTGCTTACTTTTGTAACTAAGCATAAATTTTCTATGGCATTTTGGCAACGTAAAAGTTAACGGTGATGTGATGACGTTTGTATGCGGACCCATGAAGAAACCTGCACATACACTGGCCGGTTAGGATAGGTTGTTATAGCAGTACTATTTTAGAGGTGATCATTACTCCTTACTGAATATGAATTATCTGTATTGAAAACCCTAGCGATTGCGTTTTTTTTTTTGTTTATCAGAAGAAGAAAGTTGTCTTTTCTGTTCATCAATTTCAACTTTATAATTCATATCGATAGCGTCCTTTCTTACGTTGTAGAAATTGTTCACAGTTACGGTCGCACTATACACTTTTTTGACGCGTACTATTTTACAATGTGACAAAATCCCTGTTTTTATTAATTATTTACTTGTAGTAAGAGTTTATTGCTCGAGCAGTACGATTTCAATAACAAACATTTCTCTTCGAACTGTGCCAATTTCCGTCAGCCGGTGCTAAGATGTGATCATGTCTACCTGTAAGTCTTCGGTTCAAAATACCCATATGAAATGTATTTTTTTTTCTTTTTTATCGTCATACGAGCTGCAACAGCTTGAACGGGTTGCATGAAACAGCCTCCGACCAACCTCCGATGTCCTCCCCCCTTGACTAATCAGCATATCATAAAAAGCAATTCTACTCAAGAGCTGCCTAGAATAGGATTTTTGGAATAAACACTATGAATAAAAACAAAAGTTTCGAATTTTATGCGGTAAGCATTGTCTCAGACTATATATATATATGTACTAATTATATATATATGTGTGTCTAATTATATAAAATAAGTCGATGAACGAACAGATCACACACATTGAATTAAACGATCAATAGCAACTGTATATAATTTGTGTTTACCTTAAAATTATTTGCTGTTAATATGCAAATGGCTGCCGGCGACCATAGTATCTGAAAAAAAAATACCATTGTTACCGTGTATTAGGGCATAATGTCGATTCTGTTTCAATTGTACTTTTTTTTTTATTGAATCAAATCGAATACTTCGCTGACGGACGTTACGTATTATTATCATATTATAATGTATTGGGACTGGAGATACGTGCGCTGCTTAGCTTGGCGGCAATGTACAAGGGGCAATTTTTGCGCAGCCTCATCTTTTGCCGCGAGCTAGTGCATCCGCTATAATTAATGACTAGATATGTATTGGTATAGGACCTGTAAACGATCATTACTATTATTACTGTGATATAAATAGCACAATATATATATATATATATATATATATATATATAACTTCTGTAGTTCTTTATTATTCTAATCTAAGTGCGTTTATTGCGAAAATACGTGCTACACGGACTGACTAGGTGGTATGCTCGCGAGCTCCCTCTGATCTATATAGATTGAAATTTTCACTAGATGAGTATACACAAAATAAGCTGAGCAATAAGCTCATATAGGTCAGAGATCATAACGAAACAAACAACTTTAACAGAGGTTTACCGTATCTACACACGATCAGTTATTCACTAAGCATACATAGTTAAACTCTAGCTGTAAACTCGACTTTTTTTAAAGGAAATCCAACCTATATTATAATTAGAGCTGCCTAAGCGTGGGACGTGAAGCTTTTTAATATGCCGTAGCATTAAGTATGATCCATTGGGCCTAGACAGGGAAGTGTTCGTTAGCAATCCTGTAAAACCGTACGCTTGTCTTCGTCTATGCGAATATACAAGTTACAGGAAGAACCACTTGCATGCGGGTACAGAAATAACTCATATATAGACAAGTAATTCTTATCGAACTTCAGATCTACTCAGGCACTTTTTTATCCCTGAATTTTATCGCGCTTGCTGGGGCACTTCAAGTACGCATGCAGCTCCAGAAAGTATGGACTTAGATACCACCATTGGGTCCATCGGGTTTCCGACTAGTTCACGAAAGGAACTAGTTAGTTAAGGGTCTAAACACTTGCGCAGCAATCTCTGTGCATGATCTAGGAAGCAAGATAATATACAAGTTCATACAACAGTGCACAGCCTATTCCCAGCGCCTGTCGAAACGTGTGGTCCGAACGATGCCTCTTTATTTAGGCAAAATTCAGCCGCACATTAAACTTTCGAGATACCGACGACGTCCGTTAAATGAGACGTATCTGAGTTCTATGATTGAATTAAATAACATATTCGTAGACGGATAGGGTGCGTCCTGCCTGTATTCTACCCTGTACAATGTCAAAGAGGATAGATGATTTCTTTGAATCATCATAAGTATGTTTGCGAGAGTGTTAGTAAGTTTTTAAACCAAAATATTCTGTAACTATCAACTTACAGTACGTATTCTATTTCAACGATCCACAGTACAGTATCTCTATCGATTAAGAAGAGAAAATGTTTAAGTTGCCAAAAGTCGCAATTAAGCTGAAACATTAAATAAAAACGCTGTCATATTGCAGCTTCAACCCACATTTCTCTGTTGTTAGATGGTCTGGCATCTCAATAGCCTTTCGATGATACCTAAAAAGCTGAGAAATTAGATACTGCACCCAAGTTCAGTAGAATGCCTTTAAAAGTTTGTTTAAAAGTCCCTAGACAACAACAAGCACGGAAACGGTATTGAGTAAGAGAATTGTGATAATGCAATTGGGTAATCTCGCTTTAATATGCCATGTGTCCTGCGCTGTCCTGAAGATTGCAGAATAATTGTCAGCGGCAGTAAACTAGCTCAGGTGTACACTGTGAACGAAGGTGCTTTTTCGGCTGAGTGCTGCAGACGACTTGATGAATTTAGTGCATTTTTCGGTACGTAGTTATACTGAAACCAATACAACTGCTAAGACGTTGATAATTTGATCCGCATGGAAATGTCAGTCCCTCTAAAGAACGGCAGATCTAATATTGGTTACCTATTAAGACATGTCTAGTATCAGGGTGGCTTCAAAAAGGTCCACAACGTTAGAAATAGACTCGGCGGTGCTTTTTAAGCCGTCGCCAGGACGTTTTCATGACAGCAGACTGCCCTTTGTTTTCAAGGGCGCCCTGTCATTTATGCTGTAATTGTCGTTTTCTGCAACTGCCAAAAGTTTGCCGAACATCACCGTTGTACATTTGATTAGGGGGTGCGAAAGTTCGGCAGAACTCTGAACACCCAAACAACTAGTTATTAATATTATCGTGCATGCATTTTTAACACTTCGTGCCTCCAGCCAGCTACAAGCCGATTACGTACAGCAGTAGAAAATGCCTGCAATACAATGGTGCGTTATTAATTTTTATCTAGTTTTAGTTGAATGCATCTCAGGACTTCGTGAACAAAATCACAATCGTTTCAATTTTAAGTCAGGACCGTTTCTATTAGCGGAGTTTACTGTTGCGATGGGCCTTTTTTCAACTTGAATCTATTACCTGTTTGTTGTTAACAATCATACATGTCATTCGATCTGTTCTTTCTCCAGATAATCAACTTAACTTACGGATGTAGCTGTAGTAATCGTTGAGGTTAGGGCAAAGCGGCGATAGGACCGTCGTCGTTGCCATCGTGTCAGGCAATCCCTAATAGGTGCTGGACGCATTGAGTAATTTCAATATCGAATATTCATGAATAATCAAACAGCCGCTGGTGAAAATTCGCTGAATTCTACACGACGAGCTTTCAATCGTTTTGGCAAGATCAGATTAGTCTTCAGGGCATTAGAGTGGTAGGTATTCTATTTGAAAATAACTACTAGTTATTGTCTTGGGTTAGCTAACATATCCATATAGAATCCATATAGAAACTATACCCTCTGAAAGTAATGTTACGCATACTAGTTCTATGTTTTGCCGTAGAGGTTTACTTTAGCATGAGGAGTTGTGCGCCTTTATAGGTTGGTCATACTTTTTTAGCACGTTGCTAATCCTTGCATTCATGCGCGTATCACGGCCCCAAGAGAACAGTGGCCTATTTGTTGCGAAGTGGATGGCGAAGAATGCACTGTACCTCACAGAACATTCGTGTGCCGTAGACGTCTGATATGAGTTCCCTCACCAGCAAGTACGACCCTCAGCAACAAGCACTTAAGAAAAGCGACTGCGGAACGGTTTTGTCACCTACGGCTATTTTAGACGCGTTTTGAATTTTAATTTCGATTTGCTTTAAGCACAGTTGAAATAAATCGCGCTTCATGTTTACTAGCAATCTGTTGACCTGAACGTTTCATGGTATTCATAGAACTGAATCTGTATCAGGCCAGGCCACGCTGTCCATTCGACATAGACGAACAATTGTTAGCGGCTACAATACATGATTCAGGAAGAGATGTTCTTCTTGTTACTTGCTCTTATTCGGATTATGTTTTTCAGTTGGCCTTCTATCCAGCCTGACGTAACGTTACATCCATCCCACGTGCGTCGTCTTCCATTTCCTCAGCGGAGCACACATAGAGCGGTTTTTTTCAAAATTGAAAACATATTAAAACAAGTCACATGTATCATAATCGTAGTAGACGATTTCGGCAATTCAATAAAGCCTCTCAAACGATAACTAATTACCATTTCTCCTAAATCTTATGTCTGACTATGCTACAAGTACAGACAGAGCAGCTGATGTTCCCCCAAAACCCTACAAATGAACATCAGCTATAACGCAGTTGCCTAGAGAGACGACAAAGGCTTCTAGTTGTAGAACACAAAAAAAAGCTTGAAAATTTTTCGTCACGGTCATCTGACTCATATTATGATGGGGTTAGACCTTGGCAAGTAAAGCATTTACACTAAAATACTTGTAAACGCCACTTCAACTGAACTTGAAGCTGTTCTTTCCCTTATAGCTGCGGCCTAAGTTGTATTTTATTCAACTAACGACCGTTTGCCGTCACAGCTGGCCGCTGATCATAGAATGCCTGCTCTCGTTTGAGCTTATCTTCGCATCTGGCTGACCTGATGACGTCTCCCGCTTTTCACTATAGCGCAATATTACCTGTTTACGCAAATATAGAGTTTAATGCATCAAATCGCTTCCGAAAACATGGTGCACGCAACTCGTATATATGTATATGTACACCCTATTACGTAACGAATAAACAAGCCCGTCTAGCACAGTGTTTTTGCAGTAGTCTCGCGAGCTTGTCACATTTATGGTGCCTATTTTATTTAGGACATGGCATTATTCCGGACCATCTGGTGCGAGTCCATATTAATCGTAAATGAGTCAGCTTTTCAACGTTTGCCATTTCAAATATGGAGTAACTTCGGTCCAACTAAGATGAAGAAAAATACGGCATATCGTGAGCAGCCCCTGATCGTTGACTTCACACCACAGTAAATCACACATGACTTAATACGAATACTTATTCCTATTTGATTTGATCAAAATCTAGAGGCAGCAATAATATTAAAATCGGATCCATGTAGCCTTGTTGGATCGACCAATGAACGAATATAATATTATCACTCTAATTAACAGATCTGCTGAATATACTTGGTAAGGAACCGGCGATATTGCACTCTGGTGTGCGTGTACCTATGCCTTTTGAAGTCAGATGTTTAAACTTCAAGATGGTAAATTTTAAAGGAAAATATATTTCATTTAAAATAATCAGAGTTATCTATGACGAACATTTTGTCTGTGTACTGATGATCGGTAAAGTAGAGGAAATGTCGAGGCTAGGAAGGAAGATATGAAATTAATTGAGATGTAGAAAAAAAAAGCAAAGCCCATTGAGCAGAGGGTACGAACGCCTTCTATGGGCGGAGCGCTAGGGTTAAGTGACTTCGTTATCTGGGTATGAACAGCTTAATCTGATAGATTGTTGGCGATCTTTTCGGCATGTATTAAGTAAGATGTAGAAGCGAGGGAAAGCCATATTGTAGAATGTAGGGCTTAATCGCGTTTTTTTTTTCCTAACTAACACCTTTATATCGTGACTGTACAAACGAGTTTTTTTTAGGCGTATGGATGATTCATTTGGTTCTAGAGTTTTCTTGACTACCCACAAGTTTGAGTTTGGTTTAGCAACGTGATAACGTTCCCGTTACACCGTTTCGAATGGCGATTTGTCACCCAAATCAGGCAATCTTGTTGGGCCGATATTCAAGCGACATACCGACAAGTCAATTTGGCGAAATTTACTCATAATTGTATCTACTGTTGGATTGATACGGATGGAGGATCCACAACGGAGTGCACGCTATTTCGTCAAGTGATCCGTGTCTCGTGACTGTTACTATAGAAGTTGTAGCTGAATAACCTGTATCGCATTTAAGGCTCCTATTAAGGACGGGGTAGGAGTCTCCCTCCAAACCTAATGGGGCAAGTCCTCCTCCTAGGTGCAGCATGTCAGGAATCGTTACTAAGCCCCCTAACAATTTCTGCCCTAAAAATATCTTGAGCTCACGTAGGGCGTATGGGCCTCTAGATCATGGGTCGTCATAGAATGAAATCGTTGTGACGGATTGAACTGCTAGTTAACTTTTTGTGACTGACGTGAACAGTTCGTGACAGATAGTATGTCGAAAGATCTAGTGGCAAATAATATTATTTCATTCCTTCACTTGCCTAGAGCAGATGTGCAGTGAGATTTTCGTCATTGGTTATGCTATGAATACTTGCCACGGCCTATTTGCCACGAAACGATTGGATAGAATCGAATAATCACCTACGAGCTCAATCGGATCAGAAACGTCACCTGGTCGGATGGACCTGCGCACTTAAAAGGGTCAGGATAGAACTTGTCGGCTTTTCACTTTCCAATTGAAAAGAGCAAACAGTTATCAATGTTATTTTTTTGAAGAAAAATACTAGGGGACAGCGTGCATAACTATCGTAATTAACTCGACTGCCTTCCAGATCGTAGAGGTACTTTCAAAGACTAATAGTGGACAAGTTCTCACGCCGCTAAGTTACCTTCAGTGTTGGACACACGTTTCTCTCAAAGATCAAGGACAGTAACGAACGCGGGTGGATAACAAACAATAGTAATAAGGAGCTTAGTGAGAGAACCTACGGTGTTTGAAAGACCCACACGCGACTCTCAAAAGCAATAATACTATAATGAATCATTTAACTATAACATCTACTACAATTCGGGCTAAAATACAAGAGGCCGTGAGCGAGAAAGATGCTTAAACCAAAAAACGAGCTGACATTTAACGCAAAAAACTATTTTTGAATTTTTACAATGTATCACTCAACTGTAATATTAAAAAAATCTATTACTACGTTATTATGTATTATATAAGTAATGTCTAAAAAACGTTCATAGAGGCAACGCTTTCAATAGACCCCTCTTAAAGAACGAAGCGTTTATTAAAATCACTTCAATTAACTTAAACATTTAAGTTTCTGTCGAACATTCAGAATTCCACTAATTACCGAACATTACGAATACTTACGATACGTATTAAAGCCGCATCTCTGATAATTTCAACGATTTACGTCATTTCAATTGCCTTGTTACCAAAAACGTAGGATCTAGTGCAATCTGAATGCAATCTCTAGAATACAATAGCATACGTTAGTTGCACGCATAGGTAAAAAAGTAAGGGTTTTCCAGCGCTTTTGCTATTAAACGACCTTACTTATTTGCGATTTTCCTGGTTCACTATGCATGTATTATTTCACAATTCACCTATACGTGTATTTGTTACGAAATGTTTTGTTTGATTATCCCGTTAGAGGTCCGACTAGACATTGAATGTTATTGGAAGTACCGTTGGGCTTATACACTCGTATAGTATCAGATGGTAAAGTGCATAATAGAACGTTTCCACTAGAATGAATGGCTCTCGAAGCCGACAGCACGGCGATGTCTTGCTTTCATCATTGAAGATGATAAGAGTATCGAGACTCGTCAACACCCATCTTCTTTGAACTGTTTCCTCGAAACGTCCGAGCCGAAGTCTTTACTTTGGAACATGAATTCGAACAACAAAGTGTTCTTGTAGCATAACAATACCGTAATTTCTAGTGTTTACTAGCCATTATTTCTATGACGCCACTCTAATGACTTTTACAGTGTTAGCCGTCGGCGGCCACCGCTGAGTGAAGCCGTACTGCATCGGTGAGCTTGTTCACACAGACACACACGTCTGTGATCGATTAAATCATGGAAGTGTAGCAAAAATTGCTCACCTTTCCTTGCATAGCGTATCGTATCAATTTTTAGCCTGCTAAAGCAATGGGGATTGACTCCTCTGTCACAACAAGCTATTATTACAACTTATATGCAAGTGCCCACTAGCAGAGCCAAAAACAGAAGGGAAACAAACACAGAAAAGTGATCTTGATCAACCTAGCAGACCCGCTCTGATCGTCCACACAATCATCCGGCCATTCTGTTTCTCTGCAGAGTTTCGCCCAAGCAAATACACTGAGATATAGGCCGGCGGTCCCGAAAAGCAATGTTTTTGACGGTCAGAAAATGCGCAAAACATGCACTGGGCCGGATGTACGGCAGATGTTGTTCTCCTCTACCCGTCGTCATCCTCAATAACGCTAGTGGCCACAATAGAGGCTTTGGGAACGTTCTATTTATCGTCTTGTCAATTTTCGTCGTAACGACACAGCGTATTTACCTGCAGCACCAAAAGCTAGAAGTTCCTTAGATGCCTGATGGGGCTAAGGGCAAACGGCTTGAGGCGTCTTTTTACCCGCTATACAGGCAGAGACAAGTAGCATAACAGATCTAATATAGCAGGGATCGTATATCGGACCAAGTAAGGGACGCCTATAATAGTTTTTAGGGGTAAAGTCTAAAAAAGCAGTTACCAAGCGATTCGTAAATTGGCGACAATCATGAGCCACTTGCATATAAAGGCATATACGAAACGCTGCAAGACCTATCCTTCAACGTGATGCATTTGAAATCACGGCGTGAAGGAAACTTTACGTATTTTTAGAAACCAATCAGCTGTCCCCGTAAAAGTTCAGTAAGTAACGT
>NW_019211458.1:36831946-36848266 GCF_002443255.2 Varroa destructor | reverse complement strand
TAAGAATTATGTTCCGATTATTTCCAGTGCTCGTTCAAACGAATGTGTCTGATAATTGAGAATGGTAACAATAAGTCGAAGTCAATGTTATGATTTGCTTACATCGGGATTAAAAACGCAGTCGATGGAAAAGCAAGTGAGAAGTCTTTCAATCTCAACCAGAAAGGGCCAGCGAAAAACAAACTATTAATCGAACAGCCCCAGTTGAGTAAAATTATTTAAACGAGCGTTAACCGTTTATGATACTATGCTTCCGAAAAATGCCCTGGTCGATCGCACACAAAACTCACGTGTTCCTCATTGTTTCTATTACTGTGTAGTTATTAATATACCACAAAATATATTTTTTTCGCGCAATTTAACCTTCTGGTAAACCAATAATAATTCTGTGCATACTACTAATGCGCCTACGAAGGGGCACCCTCACTGGCAGTAGTACACCTCTGCGCGTAGTCTGAATCGCGTTTCGAAAAGTCAACGAAGCTTCACGAGTTCCCTTGATCACAAGCTAGATTTAGTTCTCTTGCAGTAACACCGCGTTTGGTTAATCCATTTTAAAGCACGAGTTTAAACTATTCTTGCTGCATCGTCCTAATTTTAGGTAATGGCTATTGAATTAATCTTAAAATGTGCCCTTCACTTTCATTTACTGTTTTCGTTTGTTTTGCTGATAAAGAAAGCGCTAACTTTAAAGCCGAAAAATTAAGCCACACTATTCATTGCGATAACAATGTTCGCAATACAATTTATTCATCTAGCGAGAACAGGGCAGTGAGAACAATGACAGGTTTGGTAGGGCCGTTGTTAGGGTTCTGTGTCCTGAGTGTCCTCGTTGATACCATTAATTAACTTCGGCGGCTGCCAGCCTTCAACGAGGCCTTTATTAGCTGCCAATAGACATCGTAGTAGCAATGCAATATGAGCCAGCTATTTTGGATTAAAAACAATCTTTTTCGTAGTACGCAGCTTCGATAGGTGTTGCCCTAATCGACGTATACAACGTAAACGGCAGGACGCTATTCGGATTATTGGAAAAAAAAAGCTGAAAAAAAATTGAAATAATCATCATTTTACAGATCGTCTAGGCAATACGAGTTCTGCCATATTTTTGACGTTGTGTCCGTTTCAACAGAGATCAAAAGTTTTTTTATATGGCACTTATATATATTCTTTGTTTCTTTTTTTTAGAATAGTGTCTGTTGGTCGTTTTATTCACAGCTTAAAAATTTTATGCATTGTTAGTATTGCTATTAGTTGTGTCCTCAAGATTATTCAGCACTGTTTTTCTCTTTGGAAAATTCTGCTAGAAACCGCTCAATCTAACGCGTTTTAGATGCTAAATTTTTCCTTATTCTCTATGATTATAACCATGATAATGGGCGATTTTCGTGAAAGTTACCGCTATTTTGTACCTGTCCTTATCGGCATTGTCTCGTTGTATCGGCATCGCTGAATGCAGTTAGTTAAACTAACTAGTTGATGTGATACATTGCGTCAGCTTCTACTTCGGCGCAAAAAAATGGCCGTTGCGAGCATACACGATCGCTTGCTTGATCACAGCAGGGGCAAAGCGAAGAGAAGCCATGGCTGTAGGACCGTCTTATATTTGTCCTACGAGAGAAGTAATACTTTCAAGTCGAACGACTCGTTGCTGAGGCGGAAAAAAAGAGAAAAAAAGGATCCGATAAAACGGCCTAGTACCTCCTACGGAACAGCACTAGTTAACAAAACACGATGCATATTATGAGATCTCTGTAAATTAATTTTACGCAGAGCGGCAACGATAGAAAAAGCAACAAAACGTAATCACGACGGTAGTTCCCAATAATAGTACTGCGACAATAGAAAAATAACCGAATCGAAGACTTGGTTCACGGTCCATGGATGGATGGATGGATGCGCTATCATATCGGTCGTTTAGATCAGTAATTACTTCAGGATCAGGACTTACTGTGTCGAATGATTAAGTAGCATATAAGTGATCGAGCCGCAATTGGCCTCGTAGCTTTCAAAGGACCAATTTGAAGGATTTTCACTGGCTACGCTTTGCCACCTGCTTGATGACAGGTAGAAAAAGCTATTACCAGACAGCGTCTAGTAAGACATTTTCTGTGGTCAAGGGGCCCCGCGATGATGGCATCGACCTCGAAACAACGTTATTACAGTGTTGCCAGAGGAACCAGAGGTTTTAGACGAAAACAGAAAGCTAAAACTATAGGGGAGACTTGACAAAATATGGCAAGCGAATTAACTGGGACCTTTTACTTGAGCAGTTTGGTGATCGTCGGCAGTTTTTCAGGAATGACGCTTCATTTGTATACAACATTACAACTCTGGAACAATGGAATATGGACCTTAAGTGTTCTATACAAATGTAATCGTGCAGGTAACTAAAGGATGTTAGAAATAGTTACATGAACCGAATTGCAGAATGCATTTTTCCAAGTCCTACACGACAGGCTTTCGAGTCCTATTTTTGGGTTGGGGGGCTTTCAATTAACTTCGCATGGCGTATCTAATGTAAATCTCGTAGTCTACATGCCATATACAGAATTTATCCATATTCCGGCTACGAATCCAGAAAGGTAAGCAATCTATATATATAGCAGGCTTCTTTGCTCTGAATCCAATTTTCTTTTCGTCATCTAATGAGATTATCTACAGGTTCTGTAAATATTATGTTAAATCGTTTTTGGATTCTATATATAGTTAAAATTGCTTCATCACTGCACGCCTGTACACGACGCCTTTTTTTTTAATGCTAGCAGCTACTTAGTGTCCAATTCAAACACATCCTAAACTTCATTCAGATATTAATTACATCATAATGATCAACGTGCCAGATACACACACGGTTCACCATTCATTAAATATAGCAGATCCACAACGAGAGGCTGTGTTATCACACCTGATAGGCACAGCAGATGACAATAAAGAAGGTAAAAGGCTCTTGCGCGGAGCCAAGAAGAACAACACTTGCAGCATTGGCAGAGCATTTGTTCCTTACTTTGGACTTGCCAAGACTAATAAACTACTATAACTATATCTGCAATTAAAAAGGAATTTCAATCGTCAGAATTTCCACGTAATGCGGCAGTTTTATAGACCCGTGAGCTTTCGTGCGGTCAACTGATTAACTTTATAAACACCTCATGCATTTGGGCGTCGAGTATTAACTTGCAGTTTTTTTTTTTCTTTTGTGTAGGACCGAAAATCCATGCTATATTCAACTCGAGATCAAAATATGTGTGTTTTGTTTCATAGCGTTTACTTTTCAGGCTACCACCAGCCTAGTCCATAGATTTGGAGTCTATATCAGTAAAAGCAGCGTAAGGCGTTACCCGTTGCATTTGCAAGTCGCTACGTTCTACATCTATAATAGATTGGTATCAATTTACATCTGACTTGATCAGTGTTTCGTTAATGAAGTATCTACTATCACTCGGTCACTGGCAGCAAATAATGAGCCACGTATCGAAATAGAGCCAACAATCAGCGATAGATTTTAGAACGATTTCAATCATTACAGGAAAGCTATAGGTATAATAATTGTACTAGTAGCAAATCAACGGACAAACGCACAATTTATCTCAGTGTCAGGGTATAAGATATGAGCCGTTTAAGGCGTAACACCTTCTCTCACTATACGGATGAGCTTTTACGTCAGAGCTGTCATCTACAGCTGTGATCAGCAATCGATACTGATGCTACGCCGCCACCTATTAACGATAATAGTAGTAATTAGGGACCAAAAAGCCCTGGCCAGGACTTGTCATGTCTGCACTGATGTTAACTGCTGGTAAGAGATTCTGGGACAACTTACAATAGAACTTCCGCAACATTTTGTCGACGCCTGTCAAATACGTCTTACCAATCTTCGTTTTCATGACCAAAGCTGTTATGCGTAAGGCATTTCGTATGGCTAAGGCCATGTGGGTTATATCTGTCTGGATGTGAAAACATCCGTTCCCTCAAAAACGGCTGTCGTATAAAGCTCGGCTCTGATCGGTAAAGACGGGATGGAAGCATGTTAATCACGATGAGGCTTAAGATGACAGAGGCGTTTCCACAAGTTATAGCTCATGCGACGTTACCTATATAGGTCGATATATAGGTGGTTTTCTGAAATGAAACGAAAAGTTTGCGACCTTTTGGAGCTACAGTTCATTGTAATGCGAAACGAGTCGCATCGATCGCAAAACAGACAAACAAAATAGTAAAGTTATTTAAGTTGGACGCGAACCCCGTGTTCAGTAGCGGAAAGGCTAAGTGATCGATGACTCCTTTTCATATTCTCTGGGCGCGTATACATTGAGCTAGACGTGTCTGAAGGTCCCAAGCAAATATATACGCTCCACGTGCGCGCGCCAGTAAAACAAATCAAATTAAATTCTGCTGTTTCTACATAATCCGTAATCGTCCTGCCGCTCTTTTTAGGGGACCAATCCAACGTCATCTTTCGCCATTGAAATCCTCAAGCATCTCCTTCTCAGCACACTTAGCATGTGCTGGTAGGTTATAGCAAAGCCAGTACCTCTGTTAGCTGACAGCGTCAACGGCGTTAAAGAACTTAAAGAGGACAGGTTTCAATATGGAACTTGTATTTTGATGCTCCAAGCTGTGCAAAAGTTGCTGCTTTGTGTTGTACGTTTTCCGTAGTATAGGAAGCCATTCGATGAATGATGTTCGACGTGTGCGTTTTCGTCTCCTACCCGCTTTCGCAATACGTATCTTGCTATCGAAACAAACAAAGTAGGCCAATTTTTCCCTGCACACAGCTCAGACTATCCTGAAGCTAGCTAGTCCAAGGCACGACGAAGAGCTTTTAGGTTTCCTATCCGTCTGAACGGATTAGTCGATATCTTAGATGTGTTGATATTAAAAGAAATTACGTAATGCCGTGCAAATACGTTAATAACAATATCAATAAGTTTACTGAGAGGCCAATCCTTTGTTTTACGACAAAGGAATACGTTCGCATTTTACGCCGCGGAAATACCAAAAAGAGGCAAACATTGCTTGTGTTAAAGGAAAATAGTGTTAACTTAATTTCATGAGAACTGCTGAAAGTTGTAATATACCCAAAATCATAGACTAACGCTATGCTATTGGCCAACTAAATATTTTCAAAGTTCAAATCTAACCATCGGACGTTTTAGCCGGTTTTTTTTTCTTTTTTTTTTTTATAACTGAATCAAAACAAATCTCACCTATGCCTACCGAAAAACATAGGTTTTATTATAAGATAAACGGAAAAAAAAATTAGTTCGGTTAGAGAACATTTATAGTCGACGAGTATTGTTGATATTATTGACTCAGCTCGCAGATATACAGTATATACGTTTAGATCCGTGCTTAAGTAAAGCGAAACAGCTCCGGTTCAGTGCAGATAGACGGATATATACGTACTTGCACACAAGTAAATTGTGATGGTTCGAAACATGTACAGGGCATTGTCTATATGTACAGCGACTTTACTTCAACACCTAATCAGTCGAAGGTTTTTGCGACAGAGGAAGTTGGCTACAGTTTGACATTGACAAACAAATCAGTGTTCAATTCAAGCGGATCAATCATTTGAATTTCTACATCGCTTTAGATTCACATTTGCTTTAGCGAAAAGGGCAGGGTGACGCAAGGGTGAAATTTCCTAACAATCTAATTCAATCTCGAGCTTTTCGATGTTGTTGACAGAAATTGCTATTGTATTAAGCATTCTGTGATTTTTCCCAAATGTTATGTATACTGTGTGTGAAAAAGAAAATCAAGAGAAATATTTACAGGGACCAGACGCTGAGTGAAGCTCGAGACGTTTCGAAGACGGGCAGGAGTTCTTTGAGGACAATTCTTCTCCTATATGGCCCATGACAACTAATTCGGAGGAGAACGCGACGAAGGTGAAACAGCTCGCTTGCCAACCGCTGAGTCATCATAGGGAAGCGAGCAAAAAATCTCCAGAGCTCAGTTGGCTCCATTCGACATTTCAGTTAGCTGGACCATTTCGACGGACCGTTTACGTATGATAAAACGGCTGTAATGAAGAGTGCAAAGGGCAATCTCGAACACAAAGTCGCTTGGCCGTTGGGGTATTGTTTACCAGAAGTCTACACTGGTCGGCTTTATGGCGACCAGAGAGTACCGTCAAGAACCGCTGAGTTCTGTCCGACGAAGGAAAATAGAACTGTGACAATGCACCGGCCCACACCTCACAACTCGTATAGCAGTTTTTACAAAACAACCTTATGTATACATATGTTAGCCTAACACCATCAGTGGACCCAGCTTCCTATGACACCTTCCCGTTCCCGAAGCTAAACAAGAGTTTGAAGCAAACGTTTTTGTACGATAGAAAAAGTAAAAGACGAAGCGCCGATCGAGCTGACTGCTATCGGATTGGAAAACTTTTTCTGGACTGGAGAAAATGGTGGTATACGTATGTTGTACCCGGCACGGATTACTTCGATAGGGACAACTTAAGTTGGGTTGATGAAATAGCTTCCTATCAATCTGGAACATACTATTCATCCATTTCTGAGCAAAGTCTTACTAAACAAAAGAATTAGAGAGCATAGCTGCCGCTAGCATATTAGATTATGCCTGTCTTAATCACACATTTCTGGCATTTTTGGCTTACCACTATTTTTAAATTATTTTCCTACATGTATTTTATTCGTTTTATTTTTTCCTTTGTTTTTTTACTCTACTAAGAGGTGCGGTTTTATTCGATTGGAAATCGTTGCTTATAGAACATTCATCATTATATTAGTTTTTGCGTCACAGAAAATTCACGAAAGACACCACTTTGGTGAAGTCAACATTGGAGTAATGGCCTAGACCCCTGTTCTATACTTTGAATACATGTAAAAAGTTTTTACTAGGACAGGCGATCCTGCAGAAATGTGTGTATTAATATTTATATAATTGAACGATCGCCTGCTTGGTTAATTAACTGGCGGGCGAAGTAGGCTCGCATTAAGTGTTCAAACAAGCCTTCCTTGTAGGCCAAGGTCAACGACAAAGCGACCACGAACAATACTTTCTTTTAAAACCAACGACTCCACCCTGGAAGTGTTATTTACTTGTCGCCATATACAGCGCTTGTGAAACGTATCTGAACACTATTAAGCGAAAAATGACGCACAAACTACGCGTCTTTTAGCAATGGCTTTCGAACTACGCACGGGCAATGTACCGCAACTAGGGAACGTATTCTACTGTAATTATTATAGTGTAGTAAACTTGGGAGAATGAGGGAAGGCTAGGAAGCTAATTTCATTTTTTGACTTTAAGATGCAGACGACTGTCGAGATTTGCAATTCATTTACTTCTCAATTAGGATGAACCTCACTGGACTTAGCTGAGGTATCTTTAACAGCATTGTAACATATATATATGCGCGCCAGGAAGTTGAACCAGATACGGCCGCAGGTTCATGGTTACCATGACAATGCGCTCAAAAAGATGCCCGTTGGCTGGTTAGACCGCGCCGTCGACTACTGACCAGCCACGCTGTCGTTGTGGGGGGTACACGTAAACGTTTCGAACTTTACGTTCTACACGGCTTTAAACTGCTTCGCAGAATGAAAGTAGTAGATTGCTGACATCCAGTTGCGATTTTAGACCGGTACGTGTTTCGATGTTTAGTACGTAAACTCCTTGCCACTATATTATTACACGGGCTATGTCGACAGGCAGAATGGACTTTCGTGTCCCGTTGTACCTTTTCATTTGCAAGTTCTATGCCGCAGTATCGATGAGTCGACAATGAATCTTGAGAGCCAGCAGCTGTCACAAATGATCTACATAGCAAAGTAATGTCGTCGGCAGAAGCGGGGAATAGCAACTGTAAAGTCGTCGATTCTAGTCCTACAAGACAGGCACAAGTCAATACGATTTTTGTTCTGGAAATTTGTAATCCTCAACGTTATAGCCTAACTACTTTGGCTTGCTTTGGTTGTTTGAGATCCTGTTGTCGTGTAGCAAAAATAGCTGTCTTCACGTTACACTAGGGAATACCGACCATGTTTCTACGAGCCATATACAGCGTCATAGTCAGGCATAGGTCATCGCTAATGAAATCCAACAAGCCAACTCGGGGCCCAATGATGGGCGAACACAACTGGATAATAATCTACTGTATATATGTTTCGTCAGTCAACGCGCAGGCGCACCATTTATGCGTCATGTATATATATATGCCCCATTGATTAACTACTAAACATTGTTTGAGGAGGTAATCAGTGATCGCCTATTCTATCCAGCTGAATCCTAGTTAGGTTTTGGTTTGCGAAATATCGAATGAGCTAGTCACATAATCAACCATTAAGTAGGTACGCCCTTTGGACATAAGCTCGTTCCATTCTATTAACAATGTTCTGATATGAAAAAGGACGTATAGTCCCGCTTTACGGATAAAACATCCTCTGCAGCCAACATAGTAAATATTATACTGCTAAAACGATATTTACACTAAAATTGTCGCCATAATAATAAATATCACGTGCTTGGGTGACTGGGAAGCGATAACCCAAATTGCAATATGCCTTTCAGTATATGGGAGGATAGAGCGCACCGTATTTCTATAAGTATATTTCTGTAAGTATATGAAATGTTCGACCTCGTTGAAAGTTTTGCCTGTGATTCAGTCTAGTACGATATTAAAATAAGCTCTTGTAGAAATTATAAAAAATATATAAAAAAGTGTAGTAGACATCAAAATACGTTGCTGTGAGACACTGACTCGAGGGCCCACAAAGGCCGCTGTACGAAACAAGCTGTTGACTTGGTATGGTATTACAGCCCCATCATTTAGTTGTCATGCTACTGTCATCGAATCTGAATATATACAAATCACTAATTACTATATATTAAAATTTACAAAAAGAAACAGTGTAGCCCAATATTAGAAGCACTTAAGGCAATCACCCAGTATATGATTCGGTTACTACTTTAAACTAAGGGATGCCATACTCCCCTCTAGGCTGTATTACTGACTCACGAGAGAAATAACACTCTGTCATTTCTTTACCGTATTTATTTGAAAAAAATATATATATACAGAGCGCTACGATAGGCTGGCCGCAGGTAGCCGTTCAACGCTACCTGTGTTTTCGATTGCAGCGGCAGGGATACGGGATCAAGTCTCGTCCTTCAGAGACAAACGGCGACGTCGCGCACTTTTAAATATTTGACTTATTTATGATGTTGACTACCGGACAGAGAAGTAGAACTACGATAATAACAAAAATGGGTGTGATTTTAACACGTTAAAATGTGGGGCAGACTCAAACGCCTGCTTCTGATGTCTTAGCACACCCGAACACCATACGGTATGCCCCAATTGAAACACAGATGAACTGAAATTGGCCTGCTATTGCAAACAATTCGACTGACATTGATTTTGAAGACCACAAATCATATTATATGACTATATGACGGGTAAATAACAATTACTGAAATCATTTATGGCTTATGTATATTTGCAGACCAGCCAATGATCTAAACAGGGTCTCATTTAGCACGCTACACCTTAACGTCCCTTTGCCACTATCAACTTATCAAATATATTTGTCGATCATTAGAATTCTGACTTTGTAAAGCTTTGAGTTACTTCTCGGTGGCCAAAATATAATCCTCTAAGAGTATGCAGGATTGGGCCTTTGCGTTGAAAACAGCGCTTGTTAACTTGGACAGGTCTAGCGAAAAATCTGATAGACATGCCGATACCGTGATACTCGAATACGTGCATGTCAATGAACGTACGATATGACGTTGTACCTATTGTCTCACTGCTCGATTGGATCAGCTCCAGCCAGTTGCCCTTTATCTACAGTGCTTTGATAACGGTAATGCAGGGAATGGCGGTAATGGGCGAGGTCGAGGGGCGGACTCGCTTATCCGAAAACTCGTTGGACTGTGCGTCTGTATTTGTCGTTGTCTGATCACTCTGAGTGATTATCTTCGGTTATTCGTTGTGACATTTGAACCTGTCTAAACTGCCCCGTGCATCTGATAGCTCAGCTTTGCAAGTCGACTTCGATCCTTTACGATATTAGCTCTTATTTTGCATTGAACATGCGTGCAGGAACGGTGTGTAACAACTATGCGAAGCTTATACAGTTACTTTATATTATTTTATGGTGGAAGCAAAAGCTTCATAGTTCACTGTACCCTAATCCAAAATGGATACAAATACTCATTTGGAAATCTTGAACTGGTAACAGCAAGGCCGTCTCTTATAAATCTCATGTAAGAAGTATAGAGCAGGCTAAACTCTTAAAAGCTAATCCTTGTTTAGGCCTGTCGGCTTATTGAGAAGTTGAAACAAGTTGGTCTCTATTAGGCTGGTTGATCCAACCTACATAATATAACTATAGGTACCAACGTTGCTATGAAATGACGGAAATTCGTCTTTCCCCTTATACACGCCCCCAAAGATCTATTTATTTAAATACATATATTTGTATACATTGCGTAAATAAATATATATATTCTCTTAGTACGGCGCAGGTTAGACGCTGAGATGAGTATCGCATAGGTGTTAATGAATCACACTTTTTCCAGTCAGTCGTTTGCTTTTCACTGCCGTTCTGGATGGTTCAGGTGTTGTCAGCGCTGCCGTCGAGGCACGCTACGGCTATTGTTCAAGGCACGTTTTGACGTGACGCACCCCAGGTTCTGTTACTGCTCTAGCCGTATTGTGTCAGGCTACAAAGTAGAATGGGATGGATTAGTTGGGCGACCGAACAAGAATAATCGAAGTCTTTATTAGTCATGTTTCGTATGTATACAAACAGATGAAATATTACGTGTAAGTATAGAAATATGGGTAACAAGTAGAAATGTCCCTGCACACGGGTGATAACAAGATGATGAAGTGAAAACCGCCATTGATCCTACCAACATCGATATGTAAAGCATGCGTCACCGCGGAGTAGAAACCAGCTTTTGTGCAGAGTACATAGTGAAACACGTGCACTGTGTAACGTATTGTAATAATACGTACATGAAGTGTGAGTGGCCAGAAATCAGGGTTGACGTCGCATGTCTTTGCCTCGCATACGACTCGGCGAAATTCATAAGGTTTAACGTCGCTGAGATTAGAGCTTCCCTCGAGATTTTTTGTCAATAGGAGAGTGTTAGCAGCCAGGTATATTAGCTGGCTAAAACTCGCTTTCTGACTTATATATATAAGTCATATATATATATATATATATATATATGTACAGGACGTATGAAGTAAAGAGGCAGTGTCGCTCGACCTCGCGCGTCGAAATGCGCGTTTGCATACATTATCATGTGTGTAAATTATAGATAGATCTTAAAATAGAAGCGTATCAAATGAGCTATTTATACAATAGATAAAACAACTAAATGTAAGAGAAGTGACGAGCTAGCGAGCTGATTTCATGACCTTCATCGATTTCCGACTCGCAGTGCCGATATTGTACTTGTCACCTAAAAGGTTCTATAGACGGACCGAATCGTACGCTCAACATTTTATTCCGAAGAATAGTGTACAACAGAGATTGCAACTATCGTTTTCAGCCACATTGCCGTCGGATAAGGAATGCTATCTACCGCCATCATCATTTCAATCGGGCCGTCCTTTTCATCTGGGCTTTGAACTCAGCGTCGTCATAGCTCGAATCTGCCGACGTACTACTTCGATTATTAGATACCCGCGTGAAACAGGGGGGCAGTTCATTAATTAGTTAGGTATCGTCACAATAACGATCGTCTGACCCATTTGGACAATTATTTATGAAAAAAATCGATGAAGTGTAAATTTATGCAATCTAATGCTGCTGAGAAAGGAGCAGAGATCCAATTCGACAGGTCTATTTCTTGTTCAGTGTGATGCTAATTGTTCAGCTAATACATGTTATATATATATATATATATTGTTGGACCATCGCGAACTGTGGGAAAAAGCGTTGCAGCGAATCAGCACCGACACAACAATGATGACAGCATCATAATAGGCCGAAAATACGTGTGCGATCATTTGGCGATAAATTCTGCCCTGCCCGTTTCGCTCTTAGTTTATATTCAATGAAAACATCACTATTCCAGATATTGATGCGTTTTTCTCAAGGTTCTTATCTTATCATTGAAGCCCAATATCTCTTTAGCATAAATCGCGCCGCAAAATAATGGGAAATATCATCCGCTATTGGAATCTGATAAACGCTGCCATAGGCCTCAGGCACATGACCAAGACTGTACCCGAAAGTAACACTTCAATGACGAGAAGAACTGTAGTATCGCCTTGTAAAATTGTCTGAAGGGCCCGGTTTTTTTTCTGGTATTTTGGTCTATAAAAACGCTCTAACGCTGCCGGAGTTGTCATTTTCATTTACGGTAATCATTGTTGAATCTACTGCCACCAATTCTATTTTCTATTATACAATGAGAATTCTAAGCAGAAATATTGCTTAGCAAGATGTGCTACATCGAAAGCCAGTCACATGCTCTACTTCCAAGGAGCCGCTAAGGCGTAGGCCGCTATCATGATTAATCTACCTAAAAAGCAATACTTTCTTCAAGAGAATTGGTCGAGGATTGAGCCTTCTGCCTTTTTGGATAGGAAAAAAGAACTACTTTAATTCGAGATACACTTTGCCCTAATATGGTTGACTGAACATTGACTTAGCATGTGGATCAACCCTAGCGGGCAATTATACTCGCAGATCTACCGAACTTGAACTGGCCATCAGCCTAATAGGCTGTGTGTAGATACTAACTGTAAACGTAAAAGCACATGCTGGCTCCTTTGGAACGTACGTGCTGTAAAATCCGGCCTTGTGCACCTAAAAACCCTGTAAATCTCAAAGAACAGCTACTCAATAATGCTAACATAATAAGCCCTCTAAAAGAACGAATCTGATTAATAACAGAACTGGTGTGGATGGCCATTGAAAAGAGTTGTTACAGGTGTGCTTGTAAGCAACAAGGTGCGCGGTATCATTCTACTAGAAAAGCAAGCTAGGCAGATTGGGCTACAGATTTAATTTTTGACCCATATTAAAAAGCATTATTTTACTTGAGTTGTAATTTTTCTCTGATCTCCAACATTGTGCTACCTGCTTGCATATAGCCGAAAATCTTTCCAGTCGTTGATAGTTTTGTCATTTGCGCTGGTCGGACGTTTCACTGCTCTCGCTTTTCTAGCCGCCTACCTTTGATGTAGTTAAGCTAGAATGCTATTAGTAGCATTTTACACCAGCGATGTCCCCGAGCATTACGAGACAGTGTCGTGCCGTTCTGGCAGACTATAGGATTGGCCTACGAGCTTCCTTTTGGCGCATGACGTGGGCCGTTCGGACTGGCCTATAAACGACGCACGAATGCTTACCATTAGAGCAACTGTAATTGTATTCATGAAACGCGGTTCTTATTGAACTGTGCCTAAACATTAACGCAGTGTATAGTATTGTCTAGCGTTATTCTTAACGGCAAGATCAAATGGCGTACCTTTGGCTACCTTTGGCTTGAAACATCGAAGATTGCGTCGGATTTATATCGTTCGTGACACTTTGGTCAAAAACTGTGATGTAGGGAAGACATATGAAGTTTACTGTTGTCACTGTTTGTGACGTCTGTCGGCCTGAAGATTTTCAAATGTTTCGTAGAGCGCAGCGTCGGAAGGTTCGCACAACATGGATAATCTCTAGCTAGTTTATTCGTACCACTCTTCTGCCACTGCAAGTCTCCTTTTTGACGTAACGGAGGCATATTTAAATCGTAAGCAATACGCTAAACTTAGGCGAAAGAATCATCATGACAATAGCTTAGAAAATAGAGGTGTTAGTCGCAACAGATGAGTGAACTCTATGTAGTTCATATCACCATATGAGACCTGTATAGTTTTTTTTTTTTTTTTTTTAATTTCGCGTATAAATCGCGTATGCTTTATCTTTAATAAGATTACGCTGTACACACGTCACAATTTATTCTAAGGGTCTAGAAGCTCGTTTCGGAACTCAGCTTGGTCAATGGGATCCACGGTCGCCTGAATCGTATCTGAAGAAGACGACCGAGACGGCAAAACGAGTATTTAAAGCAGGATACCTAATCTCCTACCTAGCCACAAGTCTTATTCACGTTAGGTTGCATCCGAATTTACTGTTCTCCGCGGACGCTAATATGCACAGCATGTTTTTTTTGCGCAGCAATTTTTATGTCCTAGAAAATTGCTATTTTTGTCACACAGTTTACAGATGGCCTAGACAGTTCTAACACAATGAGAAAGAACAATTTCTCGCAGTGGATTTTCAGTATCAATTGGAATTTTTTACAGCTAATTAGCGAGGTAGCCATATATATGTAGTGATAATGATAGTGAATGGACGACATTTTTCTGTCTTCCGGTTAGCTGACTCGCAACGGCCACTGGAATCACCACGAGCTAAATGTATCATACTTTTATTGATCTGAATCGGTTGATAAATATGCAGTTGCGCCACTTTTCATTTGATGTTCTCTCAGCCGTTTACCTTCACTCACTCCGCTTCCTTCTACGTCTGAATAGATATACTTTCACAGCTTTGTGAACGCGAGGAAGTCTCCGATAGCCTTCACAAAGCCTTTTTCGTATCTGTCGCTCCAGTGTACTTTCTATCGATTAGTTCATCGGACAGATAATTAGAACGGTAGTGTTAACTAGACTAAATATAAACGATTTCTATTTTGGCACTTCGCCATATAGACAAGCCTAAGGACTAGTGGTTGAATGAATATAAGTTACAATTTTGAGGGTTTCTCACGTACTGCTAGGCGCAACTGGCACAGTGGCCGCTATATTCTGTCCTATTGATGGCTATCAAGGCGGAAAATGCTACCTATTGGCGTTGAACACCCCGTCAACGTAAGTCGATTGATTGTTTTTTTTTCAGACGGAACCCTTTCGATGCCCCGTAGCGTGTGGCTCGTACGATATCAATGCGGCAATAGGGGATGATCGTCGTATTACACGCATCGCCCCCTATATGCTGCTGACCTATTAATTTTTATTGCTATGTGCTCGTGTGCTTCGAGAGTCGACTTGTTCCCCTATGCACATCTCCGTCTATGTCATTGCTTATAACGGTGCGATATCACTGGCAAAGGCGTGCTGTTATTGTCTTTCTTATAGGCTGGCGTTAAATGCCTTCATTAGATATAGCAGGCTGTCATATGTACCTGTCTCTAATATATAGCTATTGATGCTTAAAATAATGATAGTTAGAGCGTCGCTAACAATTGCGACGATACTTACAATATTGATATACATTGATTTTAGCTATTCTGGGATACGCAGCTGAAATGACTCAATTATAGCATAATTCCATAGTACTTAATCATAACTAGAGTGAATCTTCTACCTCTGACACGAACCATTAGTAAATTATTGATATTTTGGCCACAGAATGAGACGAAATGGCCTTTGTAGTACCATTTTTGCAGACGGCTATTATCTAGTTATCTTTACGTGTATCCATGCTCGTATGCGCATGCGTCTCGATGTGGCGATGAAGGCCTGAGAATTCATGGTCCAAACATAACGGTCCGAACGCTTATACCGGGTTATTAAGAACGTGGGTATTTTGTGTGTGCCACTCCGTTGTTAAACAAACCAACTGGAGAAGCAAACCAGTACACCACCGAATAGGTCATCACCAGAATATTGTCTGTGTTTGTTTATTTACGTTTTAATCTGGATCGATCCAAAATCTGATAGAAGCTATTTTTTAAAAGTTTAAAGAGTTTCGATTCATGTTTTGAATTTCAGATATATTTTCACGAACTCAGTTTTTGCTGTCCAAACGTGCTCTTTGTATAATTAGTCAGATGGATGATACCTTAATTTGTACGAAAAAATTAAGAGTCAAAGGGCACCTTATTTGTCCCTAACACCTCTCAAATCGCCATGGCGATTAGCTTCTACGAAGGAACTAGAAACTAACTCCAATGATTCAGCTTTGGATATCTATAATGTATGGATTAGTCTGGCGGATATTCAAGTTATGGTAGATTTTAGGATATTTAGTTATTATAATTAGTTGTAGAATTTGGAGGATATGTAAGTTTATACGATTCGTACATCGAATCCTTTTGTTCTAAAGAGAATACGAGGATCAATTGTTAAGGAGCGCTGATAATCTGTCTCCTCGATGTCACCTCAAAACGTGTCACCAGAAATCGGACAAAAAGTGCCCGTATGAGTAAAAGGAGTAAATTGATTTGATAACCTAGCAATTCACATTACATTGTAAAAAAAGAGCCATAAATTATAATACATTTAATTAATCTTACTGTTCACACACACACACATATATA